>NC_091383.1:9800383-9977883 GCF_038502225.1 Cherax quadricarinatus
CATTGCCTATGCTCTCATTAGCCCATCTATCCTCCAATAGCTGTTTATATCTTACCCTAACTGCCTCCTCTTTTAGTTTATAAACCTTCACCTCTCTCTTCCCTGATGCTTCTATTCTCCTTGTATCCCATCTACCTTTTACTCTCAGTGTAGCTACAACTAGAAAGTGATCTGATATATCTGTGGCCCCTCTATAAACATGTACATCCTGAAGTCTACTCAACAGTCTTTTATCTACCAATACATAATCCAACAAACTACTGTCATTTCGCCCTACATCATATCTTGTATACTTATTTATCCTCTTTTTCTTAAAATATGTATTACCTATAACTAAACCCCTTTCTATACAAAGTTCAATCAAAGGGCTCCCATTATCATTTACACCTGGCACCCCAAACTTACCTACCACACCCTCTCTAAAAGTTTCTCCTACTTTAGCATTCAGGTCCCCTACCACAATTACTCTCTCACTTGGTTCAAAGGCTCCTATACATTCACTTAACATCTCCCAAAATCTCTCTCTCTCCTCTGCATTCCTCTCTTCTCCAGGTGCATACACGCTTATTATGACCCACTTCTCGCATCCAACCTTTACTTTAATCCACATAATTCTTGAATTTACACATTCATATTCTCTTTTCTCCTTCCATAACTGATCATTTAACATTACTGCTACCCCTTCCTTTGCTCTAACTCTCTCAGATACTCCAGATTTAATTCCATTTATTTCCCCCCACTGAAACTCTCCTACCCCCTTCAGCTTTGTTTTGCTTAGGGCCAGGACATCCAACTTCTTTTCATTCATAACATCAGCAATCATCTGTTTCTTGTCATCCGCACTACATCCACGCACATTTAAGCATCCCAGTTTTATAAAGTTTTTCTTCTTCTCTTTTTTAGTAAATGTCTACAGGAGAAGGGGTTACTAGCCCATTGCTCCCGGCATTTTAGTCGCCTCATACGACACGCATGGCTTACGGAGGAAAGATTCTTTTCCACTTCCCCATGGACAATAGAAGAAAAACAGAAGAACAAGAGCTATTTAGAAAAAGGAGAAAAACCTAGATGTATGTGTATATATATATGCATGTGCGTGTCTGTGAAGTGTGATCAAAGTGTAAGTAGGAGTAGCAAGATTATATATATATATATATATATATATATATATATATATATATATATATATATATATATATATATATATATTAGTGCACTGCATACTCAGGTGTATATCAACTCTCTTAATATATAATAAGTGGCCGCACACCTGAAGGGCTTCGTTAGGCAAATAACTCTGCATCTATTTTTTCCTTATCCAGGAAGCTGCATTCAGTCTTTTTAGATCTGACTCGACATGTCATGTGTTTTCTCTGAATTCTACATGTTTGTCTTTGATGTGGCTTGGTGTGAATGCTTTGAATGTGGCGCTGGCGATTCCTGTGTCTGAATGGCTACACTGATAAACACTAGCCAACTGGAGCACTTGCTGACAGTTTCTGTCTCCGGATTACCGAAATGGAGATCGAGTCTCCACTACTCATTGTGATAAATGATCAATGCCGTTATAGCCCTTCGAATAAATAATAAGTGAATTAGGATATCTACCAGATAAGGCAGAAAATAGCAGTCAGCCGTATACCGCCTTTAGGCTACTAACAAAAAAAGGCACAATACCGTGACTGGAACAATACACAAGTAACTTGCACATGGAGAGAAAAAGTTACGACGACGTTTCGGTCCGACCTGGACCATTTACAAAGTCACACAAGTCGGACCGAAACGTCGTCGTAAGCTCCTCTTTCTCCTATGTGTGGGTTATTCGTGTTCTGGACCAGTAGCTAACACCTTCGCACACTTCTTGGCAGGTGTTAGTAGACACTCCCGGTTATATAAGCGAGTAACTGCAGTTGCATTATTGTAATCAAGGGGAGCGCTAAACCCGTAGGATAATGCAGCGCCTGTGGGAGGGGGGACGTGGAAGGTATTCAGGCTTAGTTCAGAGAACTGGAGAACAGATCCAATTCTCTAGATCTAGAGCCCCTCACCAGCGTCAAGGAACCTTGTTGTTAAATTAGATACATGTGCAACTCTTGGGTATCTTTATTGAGGAAACGTTTCGCCACACAGTGGCTTCATCAGTCCATACAAAAGGATAAACTTGAAGAACAGGAGGAGAATGAGGTAATCAGTCCCTCAACCTTGAGTCGATGTGTTCAGTCCATCAATCTTGAATAGAATGACCACATCGGCTCAAGGTTGAGGGACTGATTACCTCATTCTCCTCCTGTTCATCAAGTTTATCCTGTGTATGGACTGATGAAGCCACTGTGTGGCGAAACGTTTCCTCAATAAAGATACCCAAGAGTTGCACATGTGTCTAATTTATCAACATGTCGGTTCTTTGAACCATTCATCTTCAAGTCAAGGAACCTTCCTTGACAGGACTGTAGATGCAGCACCTCTGCCATAGAACCAATAACATCACTAAATGGTTCCCAAAAGCCTTGCAAATTATTCATTTTCTAGAGATGAATTATTGTTAACTTCACTATGATAAATACCGACAAATTGGTTTAGGTATGTTTTACGTGTTAAGTGGTGCACCCAACAACACAGGAGTGACGTGATCCCAATGTCTACCCGTCCTCATCTCAATATGGCATTATTCATGTCACAATGCGTCACTCACACCTCATCTTAATCTCTTTATGTTAGAAGTGATCAAGGTCCCAGGACCGAAACGTTCTGACACGTGGATATTTAATAGAATGATTAACCGAGAAGCTTGCAAAGACAGATGTAGGACTATGAAATAATGTGTTGACGATGTTTCGCCCGTACAGTAGTTCATCATGTCACTGTGTGAGCTATCAGGCTTTATCAAGTCACTGTTTTGGCTTTATCAAGTCACTGTTTTGGCTTTATCAAGTCACTGTTTTGGCTTTATCAAGTCACTGTTTTGGCTTTATCAAGTCACTGTTTTGGCTTTATCAAGTCACTGTTTTGGCTTTATCAAGTCACTATTTTGGCTTTATCAAGTCACTGTTTTGGCTTTATCAAGTCACTGTTTTGGCTTTATCAAGTCACTGTTTTGGCTTTATCAAGTCACTGTTTTGGCTTTATCAAGTTACTGTTTTGGCTTTATCAAGTCACTATTTTGGCTTTATCAAGTCACTGTTTTGGCTTTATCAAGTCACTGTTTTGGCTTCATAAAGTCACTGTTTTGGCTTTATAAAGTCACTGTTTTGGCTTTATCAAGTCACTGTCTTGGCTTTATCTAGTCACTGTTTTTGCTTTATCTAGTCACTGTTTTGGCTTTATCAAGTCACTGTTTTGGCTTTATTAAGTCACTGTTTTTGCTTTATCTAGCCACTGTTTTTGCTTTATCTAGCCACTGTTTTTGCTTTATCTAGCCACTGTTTTGGCTTTATCAAGTCACTGTTTTAGCTTTATCAAGTCACTGTTTTAGCTTTATCAAGTCACTGTTTTGGCTTTATCAAGTCACTGTTTTGGCTTTATCAAGTCACTGTTTTGGCTTTATCTAGCCACTGTTTTGGCTTTATCAAGTCACTGTTTTGGCTTTATCTAGCCACTGTTTTGGCTTTATCTAGCCACTGTTTTGGCTTTATCTAGCCACTGTTTTGGCTTTATCTAGCCACTGTTTTGGCTTTATCAAGTCACTGTTTTGGCTTCAAGTCACTGTTTTGGCTTCAAGTCACTGTTTTGGCTTCATCATCCCGCTCTCCGTACTAAACACTGAAGGTAAATAATAGTCTTGGTAACAACACCTGCCTCTCCTCATCATTAGCTTAACTATCGATGTTACACCTCAACATTCTTAACTATCGATGTTACACCTCAACATTCTTAACTATCGATGTTACACCTCAACATTCTTAACAACTCCTCTTTGTTACTCTTCCTGTAAATATCTGAGAGTTAGTTTTTCCTTGTTGCTGTTTCTTTAATAATAGAGAGTGGAAAGTTTCTCTTTCGTTGTTGCTACTTTAAAAAGAGAAGAGATTTTTCTCCTTTTGTTATTGTTGCTGGTAGTGGTGACCACCTTTCCCGTTTCTTTCTTCTTTCTTCCGTCGTCTTCCTCTCCTCTTTGTCTGTCTGTGACTGTCTGTCTGTCTCTCTCTCTCTCATTCTCTCTCTCTAATTCTCTAATTCTCTCATTCATTCTCTCATTCTCTCTCTCATTCTCTCTCTCATTCTCTCATTCTCTCTCTCATTCTCTCTCTCATTCTCTCTCTCATTCTCTCTCTCATTCTCTCTCTCATTCTCTCATTCTCTCTCTCATTCTCTCTCTCATTCTCTCTCTCATTCTCTCTCTCATTCTCTCTCTCTCTCTCTCATTCTCTCTCTCTCATTCTCTCTCTCTCATTCTCTCTCTCTCTCATTCTCTCTCTCTCTCTCTCATTCTCTCATTCTCTCTCTCATTCTCTCTCTCTCATTCTCTCGCTCTCTCTCATTCTCTCTCTCATTCTCTCTCTCATTCTCTCTCTCATTCTCTCTCTCTCTCTCATTCTCTCTCTCATTCTCTCTCTCATTCTCTCTCTCTCTCTCATTCTCTCTCTCTCATTCTCTCTCTCTCATTCTCTCTCTCATTCTCTCTCTCTCTCATTCTCTCTCTCTCTCATTCTCTCTCTCTCTCATTCTCTCGCTCTCTCTCATTCTCTCTCTCATTCTCTCTCTCATTCTCTCTCTCATTCTCTCTCTCATTCTCTCTCTCTCTCTCATTCTCTCTCTCTCTCTCATTCTCTCTCTCTCATTCTCTCTCTCATTCTCTCTCTCATTCTCTCATTCTCTCTCTCTCTCATTCTCTCTCTCATTCTCTCTCTCATTCTCTCTCTCTCTCATTCTCTCTCTCATTCTCTCTCTCATTCTCTCTCTCATTCTCTCTCTCATTCTCTCTCTCTCTCTCTCTCTCTCTCTCTCTCTCTCTCATTCTCTCTCTCTCTCTCTCATTCTCTCTCTCTCTCTCATTCTCTCTCTCTCTCTCATTCTCTCTCTCTCTCATTCTCTCTCTCTCTCTCATTCTCTCTCTCTCTCATTCTCTCTCTCATTCTCTCTCTCTCTCATTCTCTCTCTCTCTCTCATTCTCTCTCTCATTCTCTCATTCTCTCTCTCTCTCATTCTCTCTCATTTTCTCTCTCTCTCATTCTCTCTCTCTCTCATTCTCTCTCTCTCTCATTCTCTCTCTCTCTCTCATTCTCTCTCTCATTCTCTCTCTCTCTCTCTCTCTCTCTCATTCTCTCTCATTCTCTCTCTCTCTCTCCCTCCTAAATTAATCTCCTGCACATATCTTACTCCATTCTCCTCCCTATCACATAAAATCAATTTACAGTTTCCAGCTGTCAACATTCTTTCTCTTCCACTAACAAGTATTCTCATTCATTCATTCCTCTCTGTTCACTTCCATTAATTGATTTTCATACCAATTATACAGCAGAGCGTAATAAGTTGTGTGTATAAAGGTTTAAAGCCTATCTACTACAGGAGGGTTGTTAAGGCTGCATGACACCAAGAATAAATTATTACGTATATACACAAGGAGATATCTCTCAGTGAATATACACTGGGATATACTCTCCACTGAGAGATACAAACCTCTTGGTGAATATACACTGAGACATACACACCTTCCGATGTAAATATACTTAAATATTCATACCTCTTTGTGTATATGCAGAGATACCACTCTGTGTATATATAACAAAAAGGTGTACACCTTTCAGTGTATATACACACTGTGCATGGGAATATACCCTCTATCCATTATAATGAAAACGAAGCGCTAAACCCACGAGGGTCAAACCGCATTGCACTATCAAAATAAAAAAAAATACTTACAAATACTTACACTTACAAATACTTACAAATACTTACACTTCAGATATTCTCGTATTTCGTCAAGCCATGTACGTAAGTAACTAGGCTTACATACATTACCTAGACGGAGGATCGAGTCTCCTTCAGTCCTTAAAACACCCATGAATATTTAAGGAATCATAATAAGTAAATTCTTTCATTTAAGGTACATAGATGTCAGTGAAAGTCACTTAATTATAAGTATAAGAATGTCCCTCACTTTCACTGGATCAATTCTGCTTGTCTTTCTTTCTGTTGAGAAAAATATAAATCCATCTACTACTTCTACTGTTGCTGCTGCTACTACTAATACTACTACCACTACCGCTAATAATAATAATACTACTACTGCTACTACTACCACAACTATTACTACTACCACTACTACTGCTACTACTACTCTTGCTGCTGCTACTACTACTAATACTACTACCACTACCACTACTGCTAATAATAATACTACTACTACTGCTACTACTACCACAACTATTACTACCACTACTACTACTACTACTACTACTGCTACTACTACTCTTGCTGCTGCTACTACTACTAATACTACTACCACTACCGCTAATAATAATACTACTACTACTGCTACTACTACCACAACTATTACTACTACTACCACTACTACTACTACTACTACTACTGCTAATAATAATACTACTACTGCTACTACTACTGCTACTACTACAACTATTACTACTACCACTACTACTACTACCACTACTACTACTACCACTACTACCACTGCTAATAATAATACTACTACTGCTACTACTACTACAACTATTACTACTACTACCACTACTACTACTGTTGCTGCTGCTACTACTACTAATACTAATACTACTACTACAACTATTACTACTACCACTACTACTACTACTACTACCACTACTACTACTACTACTACCACTACAACTATTACTACTACCACTACTACTACTACTACTACTTATAATAATAATAATAAATCAATGTTTGAGACTAACTTTACGATTCTGTTTTGGTATCTTAAGTCATCATAATTTAGAACATTTTGGCCCGAGGTTCCAATTTTGTCTTCCAGTATTTTAAAAGAACATAAAACAGCTTCAGGGATGAACAGTTCTAAGTCACTATAGACGCTGTGTTCCTCTCAGTGCTGGGAAATGTTATCAATAGTCAGGAAATTGTTCTTGTCTTCGTGTAGAACAATTGTTCCTCTCAGGGTAGAAAATTATTGTTACTTCTAATGTAGGGAAATTGTTCTTTAAAACTATAGAAATGTTTTGTAGGGAATTGTTACTTTCTAGATGAAGGGAGCTGTTGTTTTCTAGATGTAGGGAATTATTGCCTTTTAGATATTAGGGAATTCTTACTTTCTAGATTATTTAAATTGTTGCTTTCTAGATGTAGGGAATTATTGCCTTTTAGATATAGGGAATTCTTACTTTCTAGATTATTTAAATTGTTGCTTTCTAGATATAGGGAATTATTGCCTTTTAGATATAGGGAATTGTTACTTTCTAGATTATTTAAATTGTTGCTTTCTAGATATAGGGAATTATTGCCTTTTAGATATAGGGAATTGTTACTTTCTAGATTATTTAAATTGATGCTTTCTAGATGTAGGGAATTATTGCCTTTTAGATATAGGGAATTGTTACTTTCTAGATTATTTAAATTGTTGCTTTCTAGATATAGGGAATTATTGCCTTCTAGGTGTAGGGAATTATTACTTTATAGATAAATTGAAATGTTGCTTTCTAGATGTAGGGAATTATTAGTTTTGTAGACATAGGCTAGTATTACTTTCTAGATGTAGGGAATTAATTCGTTCTAGATGAGGAAAACTGTTGCTTTCTAGAATTATTGCTTTCTAGATGTAGGAATTTATAATAATGTTCAGAATCAAAACTTTAATACTACATATCGTCCAGTTAGTGTTAAATAATCCGGTGTTAAATAATCCAGTGTTAAATAATCCAGTATTAAATAATCCAGTGTTAAATAATCCAGTGTTAAATAGTCCAGTGTTAAATAATCCAGTGTTAAATAATCCAGTGTTAAATAATCCAGTGTTAAATAATCCAGTGTTAAATAATCCAGTGTTAAATAATCCAGTGTTAAATAATCCAGTGTTAAATAATCTAGAGTTAAATAATCCAGTGTTAATTAATACAGTGTTAAATAATCCAGTGTTAAATAATCCAGTATTAAATAATCCAGTATTAAATAATCCAGTATTAAATAATCCAGTATTAAATAATCCAGTGTTAAATAATCCAGTATTAAATAATCCAGTGTTAAATAATCCAGTATTAAATAATACAGTGTTAAATAATCCAGTATTAAATAATACAGTGTTAAATAACCCAGTATTAAATAATACAGTGTTAAATAATCCAGTATTAAATAATACAGTGTTAAATAATCCAGTGTTAAATAATCCAGTGTTAAATAATCCAGTATTAAATAATCCAGTGTTAAATAATCCAGTGTTAAATAATCCAGTATTAAATAATCCAGTGTTAAATAATCCAGTATTAAATAATCCAGTGTTAAACAATCCAGTATTAAATAATACAGTGTTAAATAATCCAGTATTAAATAATAGTGTTAAATAATCCAGTGTTAAATAATCCAGTGTTAAATAATCCAGTATTAAATAATCCAGTGTTAAATAATCCAGTATTAAATAATCCAGTGTTAAATAATCCAGTATTAAATAATACAGTATTAAATAATCCAGTGTTAAATAATCCAGTATTAAATAATCCAGTGTTAAATAATCCAGTATTAAATAATCCAGTGTTAAATAATCCAGTATTAAATAATACAGTGTTAAATAATCCAGTATTAAATAATCCAGTGTTAAATAATCCAGTATTAAATAATACAGTGTTAAATAATCCAGTGTTAAATAATCCAGTGTTAAATAATCCAGTGTTAAATAATCCAGTGTTAAATAATCCAGTGTTAAATAATCTAGAGTTAAATAATCCAGTGTTAATTAATACAGTGTTAAATAATCCGGTATTAAATAATACAGTGTTAAATAATCCAGTATTAAATAATACAGTGTTAAATAATCCAGTATTAAATAATCCAGTATTAAATAATCCAGTATTAAATAATCCAGTATTAAATAATCCAGTGTTAAATAATCCAGTATTAAATAATCCAGTGTTAAATAATCCAGTATTAAATAATACAGTGTTAAATAATCCAGTATTAAATAATACAGTGTTAAATAACCCAGTATTAAATAATACAGTGTTAAATAATCCAGTATTAAATAATACAGTGTTAAATAATCCAGTGTTAAATAATCCAGTGTTAAATAATCCAGTATTAAATAATCCAGTGTTAAATAATCCAGTGTTAAATAATCCAGTATTAAATAATCCAGTGTTAAACAATCCAGTATTAAATAATCCAGTGTTAAACAATCCAGTATTAAATAATCCAGTGTTAAACAATCCAGTATTAAATAATACAGTGTTAAATAATCCAGTATTAAATAATACAGTGTTAAATAATCCAGTATTAAATAATACAGTGTTAAATAATCCAGTGTTAAATAATCCAGTGTTAAATAATCCAGTATTAAATAATCCAGTGTTAAATAATCCAGTATTAAATAATCCAGTGTTAAATAATCCAGTATTAAATAATCCAGTGTTAAATAATCCAGTATTAAATAATCCAGTGTTAAATAATCCAGTATTAAATAATCCAGTGTTAAATAATCCAGTATTAATAATCCAGTATTAAATAATCCAGTGTTAAATAATCCAGTATTAAATAATACAGTGTTAAATAATCCAGTATTAAATAATCCAGTGTTAAATAATCCAGTATTAAATAATACAGTGTTAAATAATCCAGTATTAAATAATCCAGTGTTAAATAATCCAGTATTAAATAATACAGTGTTAAATAATCCAGTATTAAATAATCCAGTGTTAAATAATCCAGTATTAAATAATCCAGTGTTAAATAATCCAGTATTAAATAATCCAGTGTTAAATAATCCAGTATTAAATAATACAGTGTTAAATAATCCAGTATTAAATAATCCAGTATTAAATAATCCAGTGTTAAATAATCCAGTATTAAATAATACAGTGTTAAATAATCCAGTATTAAATAATCCAGTGTCAAATAATCGAGTGTTAAATAATCCAGTGTTAAATAATCCAGTATTAAATAATCCAGTGTTAAATAATCGAGTGTTAAATAATCCAGTGTTAAATAATCCAGTATTAAATAATCCAGTGTTAAATAATCCAGTATTAAATAATACAGTGTTAAATAATCCAGTATTAAATAATCCAGTATTAAATAATCCAGTGTTAAATAATCCAGTGTTAAATAATCCAGTAATAAATAATACAGTGTTAAATAATCCAGTATTAAACAATCCAGTGTTAAATAATCGAGTATTAAATAATCCAGTGTTAAATAATCCAGTATTAAATAATCCAGCATATAATCCCCTTCCCCGTGCACACGACGTACTTTCATCATGGCTGAGTTACTAACTCTGTCTTCATATATACCACCGTTTTTCTCTGTAGTGGACTGATGAAGTTGCTGTGTGGAAAAACTTTCCCAGAATAATAACTTAGTGTGGCTCACGTGTCTCATTGTGGCTCACGTGTCTCATTGTGGCTCACGTGTCTCATTGTGGCTCACGTGTCTCATTGTGGCTCACGTGTCGCATTGTGGCTCACGTGTCGCATTGTGGCTCACGTGTCGCATTGTGGCTCACGTGTCGCATTGTGGCTCACGTGTCGCATTGTGGCTCACGTGTCTCATTGTGGCTCACGTGTCTCATTGTGGCTCACGTGTCTCATTGTGGCTCACGTGTCTCATTGTGGCTCACGTGTCTCATTGTGGCTCACGTGTCTCATTGTGGCTCACGTGTCTCATTGTGGCTCACGTGTCTCATTGTGGCTCACGTGTCTCATTGTGGCTCACGTGTCTCATTGTGGCTCACGTGTCTCATTGTGGCTCACGTGTCTCATTGTGGCTCACGTGTCTCATTGTGGCTCACGTGTCGCATTGTGGCTCACGTGTCTCATTGTGGCTCACGTGTCTCATTGTGGCTCACGTGTCGCATTGTGGCTCACGTGTCTCATTGTGGCTCACGTGTCTCATTGTGGCTCACGTGTCTCATTGTGGCTCACGTGTCTCATTGTGGCTCACGTGTCTCATTGTGGCTCACGTGTCTCATTGTGGCTCACGTGTCTCATTGTGGCTCACGTGTCGCATTGTGGCTCACGTGTCGCATTGTGGCTCACGTGTCTCATTGTGGCTCACGTGTCTCATTGTGGCTCACGTGTCGCATTGTGGCTCACGTGTCTCATTGTGGCTCACGTGTCTCATTGTGGCTCACGTGTCTCATTGTGGCTCACGTGTCTCATTGTGGCTCACGTGTCTCATTGTGGCTCACGTGTCGCATTGTGGCTCACGTGTCGCATTGTGGCTCACGTGTCGCATTGTGGCTCACGTGTCGCATTGTGGCTCACGTGTCGCATTGTGGCTCACGTGTCGCATTGTGGCTCACGTGTCGCATTGTGGCTCACGTGTCGCATTGTGGCTCACGTGTCGCATTGTGGCTCACGTGTCGCATTGTGGCTCACGTGTCGCATTGTGGCTCACGTGTCGCATTGTGGCTCACGTGTCGCATTGTGGCTCACGTGTCGCATTGTGGCTCACGTGTCGCATTGTGGCTCACGTGTCTCATTGTGGCTCACGTGTCTCATTGTGGCTCACGTGTCGCATTGTGGCTCACGTGTCGCATTGTGGCTCACGTGTCGCATTGTGGCTCACGTGTCTCATTGTGGCTCACGTGTCTCATTGTGGCTCACGTGTCTCATTGTGGCTCACGTGTCTCATTGTGGCTCACGTGTCTCATTGTGGCTCACGTGTCTCATTGTGGCTCACGTGTCTCATTGTGGCTCACGTGTCGCATTGTGGCTCACGTGTCGCATTGTGGCTCACGTGTCTCATTGTGGCTCACGTGTCTCATTGTGGCTCACGTGTCTCATTGTGGCTCACGTGTCTCATTGTGGCTCACGTGTCTCATTGTGGCTCACGTGTCTCATTGTGGCTCACGTGTCGCATTGTGGCTCACGTGTCTCATTGTGGCTCACGTGTCTCATTGTGGCTCACGTGTCTCATTCATTAGTCAGTTTCGTAAATAATTTATATAAGAAATATGCAGACTCGCGGCCATACGAAGCTAATTAGCACCGTGAGATAAGACTTAGTGAGGTCACAAGTGAGGTCACGAGGTCACAAGTGAGGTCATGAGGTCACAAGTGAGGTCACGAGGTCACAAGTGAGGTCACAAGTGAGGTCACAAGTGAGGTCACAAGTGAGGTCACAAGTGAGGTCACGAGTGAGGTCACAAGTGAGGTCACAAGTGAGGTCACAAGTGAGGTCACGAGTGAGGTCACAAGTGAGGTCACAAGTGAGGTCACGAGTGAGGTCACAAGTGAGGTCACGAGTGAGGTCACAAGTGAGGTCACGAGGTCACAAGTGAGGTCACAAGTGAGGTAACAAGTGAGGTCACAAGTGAGGTCACAAGTGAGGTCACGAGTGAGGTCACGAGGTCACAAGTGAGGTCACAAGTGAGGTCACGAGTGAGGTCACGAGTGAGGTCACAAGTGAGGTCACGAGTGAGGTCACGAGTGAGGTCACGAGTGAGGTCACAAGTGAGGTCACAAGTGAGGTCACAAGTGAGGTCACAAGTGAGGTCACAAGTGAGGTCACATGTGAGGTCACGAGTGAAGTCACAAGTGAGGTCACAAGTGAGGTCACAAGTGAGGTCAAGTGGGAAGGTCCGCTGGTAGTATTATCATATAAACATTGTACTATATACGCAATAAGACCTACCAGTGACTGTTATTTAAGTATCACTCAAGGGGCGCCTTAAGTAAATGCCGGGATTTTCTTCACTTCCTCCAAAATTTTCATTTTCATTTTGCTCAACACAAGAAGGAATCAAATGACATCAAACTTTCAACACGGTAACTAAGGCAAGATTCTTAGAACAGTTGAAGTAAGATCCCAATAACTGAAGATGTTGAACCTGCTTCCAGCATCCTGGAATGGCTCTCAAAAGCTTCCTAAACCCTTTGCTGCTTGACTAAACCCTTTGCTGCTGATCCTAAACCCTTTGTTGCTGATCTTAAACCCTTTGCTGCTGATCCTAAACTCTTTGCTGCTGATCCTAAACCCTTTGCTGCTGATCCTAAACCCTTTGTTGCTGATCTTAAACCCTTTGCTGCTGATCCTAAACCCTTTGCTGCTGATCCTAAACCCTTTGTTGCTGATCCTAAACCCTTTGCTGCTGATCCTAAACCCTTTGCTGCTGATCCTAAACCCTTTGCTGCTGATCCTAAACCCTTTGCTGCTGATCCTAAACCCTTTGCTGCTGATCCTACGACAATGTAGCGAGACACTTAAACGGTGGAAATAAATATTGCCACCGAGACACTTAAACATTTAGTTATGAATCTTCAATGCGTATAACTAATTAATTTTTTCTCTTAACTCATTATTATACATGTTTCCGTCTATATCTTCTGAATAATCTAAATATTTAAAGACCGATGTATCATACAAACAGGATACTGCCTATTAATATTACTTAGCGATCAAATTTGTCAGTTGTCAGATTTACCTGTGAAATTTGTAATCACTGTCTACCTGTTTACCTGTTTAACCCTGTCTACACAACGGTCGACTAACACCCAGGTACCTATTAACGCTATGTGAACAATGGCAGCAGGTGCAAGGTGACTAACACCCAGGTACCAACTTACCAGTGGCAGCAGGTGTAAGGTGACTAACACCCAGGTACCTACTTAACGTTAGGTGACCAGTGGCAGTAGGTGTAAGGCAACATACCCAACGTTTCCACCCATACTAGTGGACGAACCGCCAACCCCTCAGTAAATTAAGAACATAAGAACACAGGAACATAAGAACAAAGGAACACTGCAGCAGGCCTACTGGCCCATGCGAGGCAGGTCCAAGTCTCCTACCGGCTTAATCCAATGCACCCAACCTAGTCAGGTCAGGTCACATTGACTTAAGGGAGGAACACGGCAACCGACCTGGTAGCACAAGCTATCAGGTCCAACTCACACCCACCCACACCCACTCATTTATTTATCCAACCTATTTTTAAAGCTACACAACGTTCTGGCCTCTATAACTGTACTTGGGAGTTTGTTCCACTCATCCACAACTCTATTACCAAACCAGTACTTTCCTATATCCTTCCTGAATCTGAATTTTTCCAACTTAAAACCATTGCTGCGAGTCCTGTCTAGGCTAGATATTTTCAGCACACTATTTAGCTGAGTTCGCTTCAAATTTCCAGTCCTGGTGTGTCTTCCAGGCAGCAAGAACAGTGTTGTCATGGGCATTTATAAATCCCAAGCTGCCAGTTTTATTTAATACTGATATTACTTTCCAATCAGTGACTAAATAATGTCTCATCTAAATGCTTTTATTATAGGCTTGAAATTCAGTGTCGATGAGCTTTACTGAAAGACATTTTGACTTTTATTTCTGGCTATGTAAATTTTAAACTGGTTATTTTATTAAATAAATTATAGTTTTCTTGAAAATTATAGTTTTTTTTTTGTAATAATTAGATAATGTTTCTTCTGGCTAGCTTCTAATATTGTGTATCTTAATCTTAACTAATATGGGTTGTGTTCATACCAATTTGCAAATTTTATTGATTTTAAGAAAAGTTGTCGGTGTAAACAAGCACAAAATCATTGTTTCTTTAAAGATTGTAATGAATTTTATGTAAAACTCGAATGCAAATAAAATATTTAAACATGTCCAAAACTCACATTTATAAAGTATTGAAAAATTTCACTAGTTTAGTGAACTGTACAATAAGTTGGTACATTGTTAGGGATAATGGTGTGTTGCTTCCTCTGAGGCTTGTGTATATAACTCAGAGCACTATCCATAACAAGTATTATCTGCAGCAATTGTCAAATGAAAGTAGACAGACTCTTATATCTTTATTTCTACCAGTACATGTACAAGGTATACATGTACAAGGTATACAAGTACATGTACAAGGTATACAAGTACATGTACAAGGTACACAAGTACATGTACAAGGTACACAAGTACATGTACAAGGTACACAAGTACATGTACAAGGTACACAAGTACATGTACAAGGTACACAAGTACATGTACAAGGTATACAAGTACATGTACAAGGTATACAAGTACATGTACAAGGTATACAAGTACATGTACAAGGTATACAAGTACATGTACAAGGTATACAAGTACAAGGTATACAAGTACATGTACAAGGTATACAAGTACATGTACAAGGTATACAGACCATAGCTGACATCAATGACATACTACTATATAGAAAGCCGCTTGTTATACTGAGCATTTCCCGCAAATAAGGTCAGTTTTGCCCCCAAAATGCGACTCACACCAGTTGTGCAAGAAAGGTATAAAATACCGACAATATGAAAGTTAAGACACATGTGCAACATCTGGATATCTTTATTGTAGACGTTTCGCCATCCAGTGGCTTTATCAATACAGATTCTAGGACATAATAGGAAGACAGTAGAACTATATACAAAAGATGAGGTAATCAGTCCCTCACTGGTAGACGTTTCGCCATCCAGTGGCTTTATCAATACAGATTCTAGGATAGGGCCTTGGAGTTAGTGTTCACAGCATCGTGGTGGAGGAGAATCTGGAGCAAAGGCAAGAAGACTGGCGTTTATATAGTCGTCAGTGGAAAGGACGGGCAGCAGACGAGGGCAGTCACTGGTAGGCGGGATTCCCCAGTGGAAGTAGGTCCTTCCCAAAGAGATGGGTTAGTGGCAGCAGCCGTGAAGAAGGTCTTGTAGATGTCCTCTGAACCAAGATTCCATGATGTTGCAGTGTCTGACAAGTTGTGCAAGAAAGGTATAAAATACCGACAATATGAAAGTTAAGACACATGTGCAACATCTGGATATCTTTATTGTAGACGTTTCGCCATCCAGTGGCTTTATCAATACAGATTCTAGGACATAATAGGAAGACAGTAGAACTATATACAAAAGATGAGGTAATCAGTCCCTCGGCCTTGGAGTTAGTGTTCACAGCATCGTGGTGGAGGAGAATCTGGAGCAAAGGCAAGAAGACTGGCGTTTATATAGTCGTCAGTGGAAAGGACGGGCAGCAGACGAGGGCAGTCACTGGTAGGCGGGATTCCCCAGTGGAAGTAGGTCCTTCCCAAAGAGATGGGTTAGTGGCAGCAGCCGTGAAGAAGGTCTTGTAGATGTCCTCTGAACCAAGATTCCATGATGTTGCAGTGTCTGACAAGTTGTGCAAGAAAGGTATAAAATACCGACAATATGAAAGTTAAGACACATGTGCAACATCTGGATATCTTTATTGTAGACGTTTCGCCATCCAGTGGCTTTATCAATACAGATTCTAGGACATAATAGGAAGACAGTAGAACTATATACAAAAGATGAGGTAATCAGTCCCTCGGCCTTGGAGTTAGTGTTCACAGCATCGTGGTGGAGGAGAATCTGGAGCAAAGGCAAGAAGACTGGCGTTTATATAGTCGTCAGTGGAAAGGACGGGCAGCAGACGAGGGCAGTCACTGGTAGGCGGGATTCCCCAGTGGAAGTAGGTCCTTCCCAAAGAGATGGGTTAGTGGCAGCAGCCGTGAAGAAGGTCTTGTAGATGTCCTCTGAACCAAGATTCCATGATGTTGCAGTGTCTGACAAGTTGTGCAAGAAAGGTATAAAATACCGACAATATGAAAGTTAAGACACATGTGCAACATCTGGATATCTTTATTGTAGACGTTTCGCCATCCAGTGGCTTTATCAATACAGATTCTAGGACATAATAGGAAGACAGTAGAACTATATACAAAAGATGAGGTAATCAGTCCCTCGGCCTTGGAGTTAGTGTTCACAGCATCGTGGTGGAGGAGAATCTGGAGCAAAGGCAAGAAGACTGGCGTTTATATAGTCGTCAGTGGAAAGGACGGGCAGCAGACGAGGGCAGTCACTGGTAGGCGGGATTCCCCAGTGGAAGTAGGTCCTTCCCAAAGAGATGGGTTAGTGGCAGCAGCCGTGAAGAAGGTCTTGTAGATGTCCTCTGAACCAAGATTCCATGATGTTGCAGTGTCTGACAAGTTGTGCAAGAAAGGTATAAAATACCGACAATATGAAAGTTAAGACACATGTGCAACATCTGGATATCTTTATTGTAGACGTTTCGCCATCCAGTGGCTTTATCAATACAGATTCTAGGACATAATAGGAAGACAGTAGAACTATATACAAAAGATGAGGTAATCAGTCCCTCGGCCTTGGAGTTAGTGTTCACAGCATCGTGGTGGAGGAGAATCTGGAGCAAAGGCAAGAAGACTGGCGTTTATATAGTCGTCAGTGGAAAGGACGGGCAGCAGACGAGGGCAGTCACTGGTAGGCGGGATTCCCCAGTGGAAGTAGGTCCTTCCCAAAGAGATGGGTTAGTGGCAGCAGCCGTGAAGAAGGTCTTGTAGATGTCCTCTGAACCAAGATTCCATGATGTTGCAGTGTCTGACAAGTTGTGCAAGAAAGGTATAAAATACCGACAATATGAAAGTTAAGACACATGTGCAACATCTGGATATCTTTATTGTAGACGTTTCGCCATCCAGTGGCTTTATCAATACAGATTCTAGGACATAATAGGAAGACAGTAGAACTATATACAAAAGATGAGGTAATCAGTCCCTCGGCCTTGGAGTTAGTGTTCACAGCATCGTGGTGGAGGAGAATCTGGAGCAAAGGCAAGAAGACTGGCGTTTATATAGTCGTCAGTGGAAAGGACGGGCAGCAGACGAGGGCAGTCACTGGTAGGCGGGATTCCCCAGTGGAAGTAGGTCCTTCCCAAAGAGATGGGTTAGTGGCAGCAGCCGTGAAGAAGGTCTTGTAGATGTCCTCTGAACCAAGATTCCATGATGTTGCAGTGTCTGACAAGTTGTGCAAGAAAGGTATAAAATACCGACAATATGAAAGTTAAGACACATGTGCAACATCTGGATATCTTTATTGTAGACGTTTCGCCATCCAGTGGCTTTATCAATACAGATTCTAGGACATAATAGGAAGACAGTAGAACTATATACAAAAGATGAGGTAATCAGTCCCTCGGCCTTGGAGTTAGTGTTCACAGCATCGTGGTGGAGGAGAATCTGGAGCAAAGGCAAGAAGACTGGCGTTTATATAGTCGTCAGTGGAAAGGACGGGCAGCAGACGAGGGCAGTCACTGGTAGGCGGGATTCCCCAGTGGAAGTAGGTCCTTCCCAAAGAGATGGGTTAGTGGCAGCAGCCGTGAAGAAGGTCTTGTAGATGTCCTCTGAACCAAGATTCCATGATGTTGCAGTGTCTGACAAGTTGTGCAAGAAAGGTATAAAATACCGACAATATGAAAGTTAAGACACATGTGCAACATCTGGATATCTTTATTGTAGACGTTTCGCCATCCAGTGGCTTTATCAATACAGATTCTAGGACATAATAGGAAGACAGTAGAACTATATACAAAAGATGAGGTAATCAGTCCCTCGGCCTTGGAGTTAGTGTTCACAGCATCGTGGTGGAGGAGAATCTGGAGCAAAGGCAAGAAGACTGGCGTTTATATAGTCGTCAGTGGAAAGGACGGGCAGCAGACGAGGGCAGTCACTGGTAGGCGGGATTCCCCAGTGGAAGTAGGTCCTTCCCAAAGAGATGGGTTAGTGGCAGCAGCCGTGAAGAAGGTCTTGTAGATGTCCTCTGAACCAAGATTCCATGATGTTGCAGTGTCTGACAAGTTGTGCAAGAAAGGTATAAAATACCGACAATATGAAAGTTAAGACACATGTGCAACATCTGGATATCTTTATTGTAGACGTTTCGCCATCCAGTGGCTTTATCAATACAGATTCTAGGACATAATAGGAAGACAGTAGAACTATATACAAAA
This sequence comes from Cherax quadricarinatus, assembly GCF_038502225.1. NCBI lineage: Eukaryota > Metazoa > Arthropoda > Malacostraca > Decapoda > Parastacidae > Cherax > Cherax quadricarinatus. The sequence goes on from NC_091383.1 coordinate 9,819,290, forward strand.
GATGAGGTAATCAGTCCCTCGGCCTTGGAGTTAGTGTTCACAGCATCGTGGTGGAGGAGAATCTGGAGCAAAGGCAAGAAGACTGGCGTTTATATAGTCGTCAGTGGAAAGGACGGGCAGCAGACGAGGGCAGTCACTGGTAGGCGGGATTCCCCAGTGGAAGTAGGTCCTTCCCAAAGAGATGGGTTAGTGGCAGCAGCCGTGAAGAAGGTCTTGTAGATGTCCTCTGAACCAAGATTCCATGATGTTGCAGTGTCTGACAAGTTGTGCAAGAAAGGTATAAAATACCGACAATATGAAAGTTAAGACACATGTGCAACATCTGGATATCTTTATTGTAGACGTTTCGCCATCCAGTGGCTTTATCAATACAGATTCTAGGACATAATAGGAAGACAGTAGAACTATATACAAAAGATGAGGTAATCAGTCCCTCGGCCTTGGAGTTAGTGTTCACAGCATCGTGGTGGAGGAGAATCTGGAGCAAAGGCAAGAAGACTGGCGTTTATATAGTCGTCAGTGGAAAGGACGGGCAGCAGACGAGGGCAGTCACTGGTAGGCGGGATTCCCCAGTGGAAGTAGGTCCTTCCCAAAGAGATGGGTTAGTGGCAGCAGCCGTGAAGAAGGTCTTGTAGATGTCCTCTGAACCAAGATTCCATGATGTTGCAGTGTCTGACAAGTTGTGCAAGAAAGGTATAAAATACCGACAATATGAAAGTTAAGACACATGTGCAACATCTGGATATCTTTATTGTAGACGTTTCGCCATCCAGTGGCTTTATCAATACAGATTCTAGGACATAATAGGAAGACAGTAGAACTATATACAAAAGATGAGGTAATCAGTCCCTCGGCCTTGGAGTTAGTGTTCACAGCATCGTGGTGGAGGAGAATCTGGAGCAAAGGCAAGAAGACTGGCGTTTATATAGTCGTCAGTGGAAAGGACGGGCAGCAGACGAGGGCAGTCACTGGTAGGCGGGATTCCCCAGTGGAAGTAGGTCCTTCCCAAAGAGATGGGTTAGTGGCAGCAGCCGTGAAGAAGGTCTTGTAGATGTCCTCTGAACCAAGATTCCATGATGTTGCAGTGTCTGACAAGTTGTGCAAGAAAGGTATAAAATACCGACAATATGAAAGTTAAGACACATGTGCAACATCTGGATATCTTTATTGTAGACGTTTCGCCATCCAGTGGCTTTATCAATACAGATTCTAGGACATAATAGGAAGACAGTAGAACTATATACAAAAGATGAGGTAATCAGTCCCTCGGCCTTGGAGTTAGTGTTCACAGCATCGTGGTGGAGGAGAATCTGGAGCAAAGGCAAGAAGACTGGCGTTTATATAGTCGTCAGTGGAAAGGACGGGCAGCAGACGAGGGCAGTCACTGGTAGGCGGGATTCCCCAGTGGAAGTAGGTCCTTCCCAAAGAGATGGGTTAGTGGCAGCAGCCGTGAAGAAGGTCTTGTAGATGTCCTCTGAACCAAGATTCCATGATGTTGCAGTGTCTGACAAGTTGTGCAAGAAAGGTATAAAATACCGACAATATGAAAGTTAAGACACATGTGCAACATCTGGATATCTTTATTGTAGACGTTTCGCCATCCAGTGGCTTTATCAATACAGATTCTAGGACATAATAGGAAGACAGTAGAACTATATACAAAAGATGAGGTAATCAGTCCCTCGGCCTTGGAGTTAGTGTTCACAGCATCGTGGTGGAGGAGAATCTGGAGCAAAGGCAAGAAGACTGGCGTTTATATAGTCGTCAGTGGAAAGGACGGGCAGCAGACGAGGGCAGTCACTGGTAGGCGGGATTCCCCAGTGGAAGTAGGTCCTTCCCAAAGAGATGGGTTAGTGGCAGCAGCCGTGAAGAAGGTCTTGTAGATGTCCTCTGAACCAAGATTCCATGATGTTGCAGTGTCTGACAAGTTGTGCAAGAAAGGTATAAAATACCGACAATATGAAAGTTAAGACACATGTGCAACATCTGGATATCTTTATTGTAGACGTTTCGCCATCCAGTGGCTTTATCAATACAGATTCTAGGACATAATAGGAAGACAGTAGAACTATATACAAAAGATGAGGTAATCAGTCCCTCGGCCTTGGAGTTAGTGTTCACAGCATCGTGGTGGAGGAGAATCTGGAGCAAAGGCAAGAAGACTGGCGTTTATATAGTCGTCAGTGGAAAGGACGGGCAGCAGACGAGGGCAGTCACTGGTAGGCGGGATTCCCCAGTGGAAGTAGGTCCTTCCCAAAGAGATGGGTTAGTGGCAGCAGCCGTGAAGAAGGTCTTGTAGATGTCCTCTGAACCAAGATTCCATGATGTTGCAGTGTCTGACAAGTTGTGCAAGAAAGGTATAAAATACCGACAATATGAAAGTTAAGACACATGTGCAACATCTGGATATCTTTATTGTAGACGTTTCGCCATCCAGTGGCTTTATCAATACAGATTCTAGGACATAATAGGAAGACAGTAGAACTATATACAAAAGATGAGGTAATCAGTCCCTCGGCCTTGGAGTTAGTGTTCACAGCATCGTGGTGGAGGAGAATCTGGAGCAAAGGCAAGAAGACTGGCGTTTATATAGTCGTCAGTGGAAAGGACGGGCAGCAGACGAGGGCAGTCACTGGTAGGCGGGATTCCCCAGTGGAAGTAGGTCCTTCCCAAAGAGATGGGTTAGTGGCAGCAGCCGTGAAGAAGGTCTTGTAGATGTCCTCTGAACCAAGATTCCATGATGTTGCAGTGTCTGACACCTTCTTCACGGCTGCTGCAACTAACCCATCTCTTTGGGAAGGACCTACTTCCACTGGGGAATCCCGCCTACCAGTGACTGCCCTCGTCTGCTGCCCGTCCTATTCACTGACGCCTATAAAAAGCGCCAGTCTTCTTGCCTTTGCTCCAGACTCTCCTCCACCACGATGCTGTGAACACTAACTCCAAGGCCGAGGGACTGATTACCTCATCTTTTGTATATAGTTCTACTGTCTTCCTATTATGTCCTAGAATCTGTATTGATAAAGCCACTGGATGGCGAAACGTCTACTACAATAAAGATATCCAGATGTTGCACATGTGTCTTAACTTTCATATTGTCGGTATTTTATACCTTTCTTGCACAACTTGTCAGACACTGCAACATCATGGAATCTTGGTTCAGAGGACATCTACAAGACCTTCTTCACGGCTGCTGCAACTAACCCATCTCTTTGGGAAGGACCTACTTCCACTGGGGAATCCCGCCTACCAGTGACTGCCCTCGTCTGCTGCCCGTCCTATTCACTGACGCCTATAAAAAGCGCCAGTCTTCTTGCCTTTGCTCCAGACTCCTCCACCACGATGCTGTGAACACTAACTCCAAGGCCGAGGGACTGATTACCTCATCTTTTGTATATAGTTCTACTGTCTTCCTATTATGTCCTAGAATCTGTATTGATAAAGCCACTGGATGGCGAAACGTCTACTACAATAAAGATATCCAGATGTTGCACATGTGTCTTAACTTTCATATTGTCGGTATTTTATACCTTTCTTGCACAACTTGTCAGACACTGCAACATCATGGAATCTTGGTTCAGAGGACATCTACAAGACCTTCTTCACGGCTGCTGCAACTAACCCATCTCTTTGGGAAGGACCTACTTCCACTGGGGAATCCCGCCTACCAGTGACTGCCCTCGTCTGCTGCCCGTCCTATTCACTGACGCCTATAAAAAGCGCCAGTCTTCTTGCCTTTGCTCCAGACTCTCCTCCACCACGATGCTGTGAACACTAACTCCAAGGCCGAGGGACTGATTACCTCATCTTTTGTATATAGTTCTACTGTCTTCCTATTATGTCCTAGAATCTGTATTGATAAAGCCACTGGATGGCGAAACGTCTACTACAATAAAGATATCCAGATGTTGCACATGTGTCTTAACTTTCATATTGTCGGTATTTTATACCTTTCTTGCACAACTTGTCAGACACTGCAACATCATGGAATCTTGGTTCAGAGGACATCTACAAGACCTTCTTCACGGCTGCTGCAACTAACCCATCTCTTTGGGAAGGACCTACTTCCACTGGGGAATCCCGCCTACCAGTGACTGCCCTCGTCTGCTGCCCGTCCTATTCACTGACGCCTATAAAAAGCGCCAGTCTTCTTGCCTTTGCTCCAGACTCTCCTCCACCACGATGCTGTGAACACTAACTCCAAGGCCGAGGGACTGATTACCTCATCTTTTGTATATAGTTCTACTGTCTTCCTATTATGTCCTAGAATCTGTATTGATAAAGCCACTGGATGGCGAAACGTCTACTACAATAAAGATATCCAGATGTTGCACATGTGTCTTAACTTTCATTGCTGTAATTACAGAAACTATTTTTTTTTTATTTTGGGGGGAGGGGGGTAAAACATGCAGAAGCAAATATTTTTAATTCTTTTCATTACCTGTAGAATGCATCATCCGGTTGCTTTCAAACTTTTAGCTCTCATGTGTTTACCAAATAAGAAATATATTGATTTTCGATTGTCTAAGGTTTTTTGTGCCATTTTTTATTAAACAAATTGACTTCCGTTAAATATCTAGAGAAAGTTTGTTATCAGAAATAATTCACAATTTTTGACTTTACTGGATTATCCTTAGTTAAATATATATAATGTTATTTTTATGTACCCAAAATTTTTGAAAGGTGAAGCTCGTAGCAGGAAGATTGTGCAGCTTGCTGTCTGGCATTGCATTACCTTTGCCTACGCTTTACAAATTTTGCGTGTCAGTTACTGTTATGGTCAGCCTTGCTATTGCGTGATATGTTCCGAAAGCCTAAATAACAATAACATATTTTCTTACTCTATTACTTATATACTTACTGTTTATACACACTCTTAACTTATTCCTTAATTGATAATCAATCTTCAAGAACAACTCGGAGTGTTGAAAATTAAGACACTTGTGCAACATCTGGATACCTTTATTGTAGACGTTTCGCCATCCAGTGGCTTTATCAATACAGATTCTTGGACATAATTAGAAAACAGAAGAACTATATACAAAAGATGAGGTAATGAGTCCCTCAGCCTTGGAGTTGGTGTTTAGAGCACCGTGGTTGTAGAGATTCTGAAGCACAGTGACTATGTCCTCGTCTGCTACACGTCCCTATTCACTGACGCCTATATAAGCGCCAGTCTCCTTGACTGTGCTTCAGAATCTCTACAACCACGGTGCTCTAAACACCAACTCCAAGGCTGAGGGACTCATTACCTCATTTTTTGTATATAGTTCTTCTGTTTTCTAATTATGTCCAAGAATTTGTATTGATAAAGCCACTGGATGGCGAAACGTCTACAATAAAGATAACCAGATGTTGCACATGTGTCTTAACTTTCATCTTGTCGGTATTGTATACATGTCTTGCACAACTCGGAGTGATGTTGGTCTGTGTGGGTTTCAGTTTGCTTTGGAAAAAATTGGGAAAAAATTAAGTGCTGTTTTCCATTATTTTTTGTTTGTCTTACCAGACTGGTTTTAGCCCATGGACGTTCACAACCTGATAAGGTATTTTCTGAGCGGCTTCGAGCTTGATGGGCTGGTGTGCTTTAGAATATTGGTATCCATGAGAAAACAATAAGATGCCTCTTAATCTGACTTCTAAATTTTTGTTTATTAGTTTGAGTCACAATTTAATTTTGGATTGTGCATGCTCGAATTTCCTATTTTTATTAAATAAATCGGGATATTAATTTCCATTTGACTTGTGAATAACTTTTCTCATTCGCTTTATATCTTCAGTGATTAATTCTTAATTGCATGAGAAACTCGTGTTGCACACTGCTTTAGTGTTGTTGCATCGAGATGCAGAGTGTTGCTGTGCTCCTTCCTTAAGTGGAAGTGACCTGAATAGGTGGGTCACTGGGCTAATCCGGGGAGGGGGACATGGACATGCTTCGCCTGAGTCAGTAGGCCTGCTGCAGTGTTCCTTCTTTCTTATGTTCTTGTGTTTATTAAATGGTATACAATACCGACAGGTTGGTAGATAAGACACAGGCAACATTTAGGCAGATGAACTAATTACATCGTCTTCACATCTCTACTGTTCCTGCCTACTTTCTGTACTCAACTGAAGAAGCCTACTGTGTAAGCGAAACGTTTCGGAATAAAGCTGCCTAAATGTTGCCTATATGTCTTATCTACCAACCTGTCGGTACTGTATACCATTTGATAATCACTCTGTCAGACACTGCAACACAATGGCATCTTGGTACAGAAGAGAAAACACCTTGGACAATTTTTTCAGGTAAGACATATAGGCAACAGTTAGGCAACTTTATTCCGAAACGTTTCGCCTACACAGTAGGCTTCTTCAGTCGAATACAGAAAGTAGGCAGGAACAGTAAGATGTGAAGACGATGTAATCAGTCCATCACCCTTGAAGTCGTAGAATTTGAGGTTGTCAGTCCCTCGGCCTGGAACTGAACTTCTCCAGGCTGAGGGACTGACAACCTCAAATTCTACGACTACAAGGGTGATGGACTGATTACATCGTCTTCACATCTCTACTGTTCCTGCCTACTTTCTGTATTCGACTGAAGAAGCCTACTGTGTAGGCGAAACGTTTCGGAATAAAGCTGCCTAAATGTTGCCTATGTGTCTTATCTACCAACTATGTTCTTGTGCTCTTAACACAGATACGTTTCTTGCATCACTCATGACCGAAAGGCATCTAGCTGTTTTAATTATTACTTCTACAAATAACAAAACAAGGCACAATACCGTGACTGGAACAATACACAAATAATCCGGACATGGAAGAGAGAAGATTACGACGACGTTTCGGTCATTTTTTTGTTAGCGTGACCTTGTAAATGGTCCAAGTCGGGCCGAAACGTCGTCGTAAGCTTCTCTCTTCTACGTGCGGGTTATTTGTGTATTACTTCTATAATATTCATTGCGAAATTTTAAATAAAAAAGTTATTTGGTATAACAGGCATAAAAATTAATCAGTTTTGAATCCAAGATAGGGGGAATAGTTCTAATTTCTTGGATTTAGAGCCTTTCACCAGCATTATTTACGTACCCTTGAAGAGTACGAAGAGCCACGACACAGGTCGTGGAGCTCTGTTACACAGCAGGTTGATAGAGCTCCATAAACCTCAGTTAATCTTAATACCCTTGAAGAGTACGAAGAGCCACGACACAGGTCGTGGAGCTCTGTTACACAGCAGGTTGATAGAGCTCCATAAACCTCAGTTAATCTTAAGAATGACACACACAGAGCAAGTCGAAGTGACATTTTTTAAGTTATTAAAGCTTGATAAAGCTGATACAGAACGAAACACTGTAAATAAGAATATATTAATGGAATATATCTTTCCCGTTAGCATATCGGCCTCTCACTGATGTATCAAGACTGGGGAACATGTACGGACATGAAAAAGAGGGGTGAGGCTACAGCTTGAAGGAGGTACAGGGAACGAGATAAAGGTGAGGAAAGAAGTGAGACTCAAGACTGGGTTAATTTGCCTTGAGATTATGTAGTGCTTACCTTGATAAATTAGACACATGTGCAACTCTTGGGTATCTTTATTGAGGAAACGTTTTGCCACACAGAGGCTTCATCAGTCCATACAAAGGAGAAACTTGAAGAACAGGAGGAGAATGAGGTAAGCAGTCCCTCAGCCTTGACTGATTACCTCATTCTCCTCCTGTTCTCCAAGTTTCTCCTTTGAATGGACTGAAGCCACTGTGGGGCGAAACGTTTCCTCAATAAAGATACCCAAGAGTTGCACACATGTCTAATTTATCAACATGTAGGTTCTGTGAACCACTCATCTACAAGAGCTTACCTTGCTTCCCTCGAGGAACCACTGTAAGCTGGGTTTGTGGTATCCCTGGATGCTCTCTTTAGGTTGGCAACCGATCTTGATGAGTTCTGTTGGTTCGTATATTTCTCTGGCACCCACTAACACTGGGGGAGACAGCGGCTCTCCTGTAGGGGAAACATTATAATAATTACTATTATTATCAATAATAATATTACCGAAAGGGATATCCTGAAGTGATTCATTAATTTCTTGCTTTCATTTAAATTTAGCTCATAACACGAGAACGCTTCACCAGATAGACGTCAAATTTCCAACACCGGTGTACAGTACCTAAGGAAATATTTATGAAGCTAGTAAGATGCGCAGATGTCCTATGACCAGTGTTGTATAACCTGTGTTAAGACTCCTGTAATGGGTACGATAATTCTCATAGGCCTCTCCTTGATTTGTTTAATTAGTCAACAACACACTACCTTGATCACAACTCAGAGTGAAACTCAGGAGTGAAGGTTCACTTCTGAGAGTGAAACTCAGGAGTGAAGGTTCACTTCTGAGAGTGAAACTCAGGAGTGAAGGTTCACTTCTGAGAGTGAAACTCAGGAGTGAAGGTTCACTTCTGAGAGTGAAACTCAGGAGTGAAGGTTCACTTCTGAGAGTGAAACTCAGGAGTGAAGGTTCACTTCTGAGAGTGAAACTCAGGAGTGAAGGTTCACTTCTGAGAGTGAAACTCAGGCGTGAAGGTTCACTTCTGAGAGTGAAACTCAGGCGTGAAGGTTCACTTCTGAGAGTGAAACTCAGGCGTGAAGGTTCACTTCTGAGAGTGAAACTCAGGCGTGAAGGTTCACTTCTGAGAGTGAAACTCAGGCGTGAAGGTTCACTTCTGAGAGTGAAACTCAGGAGTGAAGGTTCACATCTGAGAGTGAAACTTAGAAGTGAAGGTTCACTTCTGAGAGTGAAACTTAGAAGTGAAGGTTCACTTCTGAGAGTGAAACTTAGGCGTGAAGGTTCACTTCTGAGAGTGAAACTTAGGAGTGAAGGTTCACTTCTGAGAGTGAAACACAGGAGTGAAGGTTCACATCTGAGAGTGAAACACAGGAGTGAAGGTTCACATCTGAGAGTGAAACACAGGAGTGAAGGTTCACATCTGAGAGTGAAACACAGGAGTGAAGGTTCACATCTGAGAGTGAAACTCAGGAGTGAAGGTTCACATCTGAGAGTGAAACTCAGGAGTGAAGGTTCACATCTGAGAGTGAAACTCAGGAGTGAAGGTTCACATCTGAGAGTGAAACTCAGGAGTGAAGGTTCACATCTGAGAGTGAAACTCAGGAGTGAAGGTTCACATCTGAGAGTGAAACTCAGGAGTGAAGGTTCACATCTGAGAGTGAAACTCAGGAGTGAAGGTTCACATCTGAGAGTGAAACTCAGGAGTGAAGGTTCACATCTGAGAGTGAAACTCAGGAGTGAAGGTTCACATCTGAGAGTGAAACTCAGGAGTGAAGGTTCACATCTGAGAGTGAAACTCAGGAGTGAAGGTTCACATCTGAGAGTGAAACTCAGGAGTGAAGGTTCACATCTGAGAGTGAAACTCAGGAGTGAAGGTTCACATCTGAGAGTGAAACTCAGGAGTGAAGGTTCACATCTGAGAGTGAAACTCAGGAGTGAAGGTTCACATCTGAGAGTGAAACTCAGGAGTGAAGGTTCACATCTGAGAGTGAAACTCAGGAGTGAAGGTTCACATCTGAGAGTGAAACTCAGGAGTGAAGGTTCACATCTGAGAGTGAAACTCAGGAGTGAAGGTTCACATCTGAGAGTGAAACTCAGGAGTGAAGGTTCACATCTGAGAGTGAAACTCAGGAGTGAAGGTTCACATCTGAGAGTGAAACTCAGGAGTGAAGGTTCACATCTGAGAGTGAAACTCAGGAGTGAAGGTTCACATCTGAGAGTGAAACTCAGGAGTGAAGGTTCACATCTGAGAGAGTTTAACATTTTATTTCCTATAAATTGTCGTAAATATTTATATAAACCTCTTAAGAATTGTTTGCGTATTTAATTACTGATATAATTTCCAGGATTAACAGCAAATCGTTAATTCTAGATTGTGTTGGCATTAATTATTATAATAAAAAGAAGCGCTAAACCACTAGGGCTATACTGTGTGGGCAAATCTGGCAGTATACCAAGATTAAAAAATTTCGAATTATTGGAATCTGTGATAACTGCAGAATGCCTCTGCTGATTGGCTTGAAACTTAAGGATTTATATTTCTTCCTAAACACATTACACTTCTGTTGTTAGATGCACATGTCAGAATTTTACTATTGAATTAGTAAGTTGTTTACCTGGAGTTTACCTGGAGAGAGTTCCGGGGGTCAACGCCCCCGCGGCCCGGTCTGTGACCAGGCCTCCTAAAGTTGTGATGCTGATTTCTATTTATTTTAATACCGATGCGTTGATAAACAGAGAAGATACCATAAAAAGTGAGAGAACGTAGGAAAAAATTAGGTAGCAGTTGTAATCTGAAAAATAGCTGCAGAATGTTTAGTCTGATAGACTTCAAACTTCCAGCATAAATGGACTTAACCTTTTTTATATATCATTTATTCTGAATCGTGTAAATATTAATTTATCCATTTTATGATATTTTTTTATATATTTTATTTAAAACACGTCGGTACAGTTACATAATAACACATAAAAGAAACTCTTAACAGACTCAAAATAATATACAAGGCAGCCCTACCTAATTACACCAGATCGACACCATGGCCAGCCCTTCTAGGGTAGGGTAGGTGCCTTGAGCCAGAGCTTAGGGTAGGGTAGGTCCCTGAGCCAGAGCTTAGGGTAGGGTAGGTGCCTGAGCCAGAGCTTAGGGTAGGGTAGGTGCCTGAGCCAGAGCTTGCAGCTTGCAACACTGTCATTCCCATTAGTCCCCTTGAGGCGGGGATGGCAGACCAGAGAGGTCTAGCTTCTCCCTACGAGCCCCGTGAGGGCGGGGAATGTGGCTAGGCCTGGGGACAGTTTCCCTAGGATGAGGGGGTACTTGTGCCTCCTCCCATGGCAGGGCTAGGCCTGGGGACAGTTTCCCTAGGATGAGGGGGTACTGAGGGGGTGGCAAGTACCTGCCCTCCACACAGCTGGGGGTGACAAATACCTGCCCCCACACAGCTAGGGGTGGCAAGTACCTGCCTTCCACAAAGCTGGGGGTGGCAAGTACCTGCCCCCTCACATAGCTGGGGGTGGCATTTACCCGCCCCCTCACAGTTGCGGGTGGCAAGTACCCGCCCCCCACACAACTGTGGGTGGCAAGTACCCGCCCCCCGCACAGCTGGGGGTGGCAAGTACCTGCCCCCCTCACATAGCAGGGGGTGGCATTTACCCGCCCCCTCACAGTTGCGGGTGGCAAGTACCCGCCCCCCACACAGCTGGGGGTGGCAAGTACCCACCCCCACACAGCTGGGGGTGGCAAGTACTTGCCCTCCAACCAGCTGGGGGTGGCAAGTACCTGCCCTCCACACAGCTAGGGGTGGCAAGTACCTGCCCTCCAACCAGCTGGGGGTGGCAAGTACCTGCCTTCCACAAAGCTGGGGGTGGCAAGTACCTGCCCCCCTCACATAGCTGGGGGTGGCATTTACCCGCCCCCTCACAGTTGCAGGTGGCAAGTACCCGCCCCCCACACAGCTGTGGGTGGCAAGTACCCGCCCCCCGCACAGCTGGGGGTGGCAAGTACCCGCCCCCCGCACAGCTGGGGGTGGCAAGTACCTGCCCCCCTCACATAGCAGGGGGTGGCATTTACCCGCCCCCTCACAGTTGCGGGTGGCAAGTACCCGCCCCCCACACAGCTGGGGATGGCAAGTACCCACCCCCACACAGCTGGGGGTGGCAAGTACTTGCCCTCCAACCAGCTGGGGGTGGCAAGTACCTGCCCTCCACACAGCTGGGGGTGGCAAGTACCTGCCCTCCACACAGCTGGGGGTGACAAATACCTGCCCTCCACACAGCTGGGGGTGGCAAGTACCTGCCCTCCACACAGCTGGGGGTGACAAATACCTGCCCCCACACAGCTGGGGGTGGCAAGTACCTGCCCTCCACAAAGCTGGGTGTGGCAAGTACCTGCCTCCCTCACATAGCTGGGTGTGGCATTTACCTGCCCCCTCACAGTTGCGGGTGGCAAGTACCCGCCCCCCACACAGCTGGGGGTGGCAGGTTCCCGCCCTCCACACACCCCACCCATCAACCCACTCCTAGCCAAAATATTAAAAAATATTACAAAGATTAACAAGCCATTACAAATGGCATCTTACAGTGTCAGATAACCTGCAAGTCCCGCCTGGCTTCACCCGTCTACAGACGCCCATACGTACCTAATAAACATAGCAACAAGTAGAACTTAACATTACACAACGTAACAGATTATACAACATAACAGAGCAGAACATGGCACAGCTTAACGTAACACAACGCTGCGAGATTACACCGGCGCCAGGCAAAAATGCATACATACACACCAGCGGCATGCGCCACCCTCAACCACACCAGCGTACCTTTGGCGCACACAGGCACAGACAGCGACAACTCTTTGCAGGACCAATGATAAGATTTTTATCGTATTTTTAACCCTGGAGGGTTAGCTAACCGGGATAACCCAAGAAAGTCAGTTTGTCATCGAGGACTGTCTGTCTTCTTTCAATTGTGATCCTCAATCTTGTCCCCCAGGATGCCACCCACACCAGTCGACTAACACCCAGGTACCTATTTGCTGCTAGGTGAACATGACAACAGGTGTAAGGAAACACGTCGAAATGTTTCCACCTGCCGGGAATCGAACCCGGGTCCTCCGTGTGTGAAGCGAGAGCTTTAGCCACCAGGCCACCAAGCCTGTACGCCACAGTTCACAAACACATTTGAACAGCACATATCCAGCTAATTTCATCCACACACTGGACACCCACGCACTGCCTTCTAGGCGCTCACTAGCTGGCGCCTCAGACATACACTCCATGAACTGACGCTGCCATCATGTAGCAGACCTCACGATACTTGCCATGATGCATCCTGCTCCTACCTAAACCCCGCTCCCACCTTGCTAAGGTTTCCACCCTCGCTGCCCCACTGATCCTTTTATATGCCCACCTGGGTGCTGCTCACCTCCACTCGCACAACGACCCACTTCTACCGAAGCCTTCTTCCCTGTACGTTGAGCCGGCGTCAGGATGCCATCAGAGTCCGACATTGCTGCTGCCCTCTTCCTCGTCCCAACATCCTCCTCCATGCTCGTGACTGGGGCGTCCACATGGTGAATTTCCACCACCACCGTCGTCGTCGAGGCCTCCTGACCAGGGTCATCACGTCCCCGCCAGCCTCACCAGCACCCACATCCGCCTCCTGCCACTTGACCACCATGGACACGAGCTCCAGACTGGCTGACGGCACAGCCGGGGAGACCACATCTGTAGACGGGAACATGGTTTGCAGTACTGATGCTAATGTTGCATCGAATTCCACGACTTCTGCCGTCACCTGGTCCTCCAAACTAGCCTGCTGTACCATCAGTAGTGCAGGTAACGCGGTAGTCGTCAGCTCCAATTCTGACCACCACTGGCGCCTCAGTCTCCTCACTCCGAAGTCGACCACTCCCACCATCTCCTTGTCGGCCAGGTACAGGATCCTCCTACTCATCGACAGTTGTCGCTCCACCGACCGGCCTTCTGGCCTGCCCGCGCTGCCCACACTCCATCGCTATGTGATCAAAGTCCCTACAGAGGCGGCACGCCCGTCGTTGCCCACCATAGGACACCATGACCTACGTACGGGATTCATCAAGGTACGCATACGATGGTATGGCCTGATGTAGAGACATCTTAAAGTTAAACGTGCCCTCGGGGTGGCCAGCCACCCACTTGCCTTGTTGTGCTACCTGTACCACTCCGTACCTGCTGAAAACACGGCGGAGATTCGAGTCATCTTCTTCGAAGGGCATATTGCACAGTTTCACCCACGTGTATTGTCATGAGACATCCACCATATGCACACGCACTGCAGGTAACACATTTACGCAGATATCTTGGATATCAACAAGCCCTCATACACTGGCCCATTAAATAGTTTCACAAATAGCTGGTAGGCTCCATTCAAAGCCATGCCATACAAATCCTTGTCCTCATTTCCATAAGTGTCATGGATAATCATGGGTAGCAACACTTATGCAATCTCAGGCATAACCATCCCTTGAATAAGTTATATACCATTGGTATTCACCGCCTCCTCACGGTAAAGACCATAACGTCACGGGATAGCTTGCTAGACTGTCAGCAGAGGGGTGCGAGGCATGTCCACACTCTCTGGCAGCTAGGCCATGAATAGTTTCATAACATTAACTGATTTCCATGAGACATCTAGAGACTGACTTCAAACCCTAAAACGTTGATGTATGTTAATTGGAAATAATTTTGTTTTTTAATTTGGGCTGATTGGATGCCAGTTTACCAGTTATACTGAAGAGGTTTCATAAAATTTTAAAATTTTAAAAAGTAAACTAAATATTCGTTCTTAAATACAGTAGTTTTTTTTTATATTTTTATTTAAAACAATTCAGCACAGCTTATAATAAATATACACCAACATGAGATTTATTGCAGCCTAACCACTACTCTCGCCACTGATTACATAACAGCAGGGCGACAATAACAAACAGTACCCCCCCTACCCTAAAAGATACCCTTAGCATCTACCACTCAATAAAATACCTGGTACAAACAACGTGCTACTTATGAACAAAAATGCTGCCACTTGCCACCACAATGCCATATCCATCCCCCAGTATCTGTATGAATGGCAATAACACGTGACACCAGTCATTATGACATGTATGTAAAATATAAAACAAGGTCCTTCACCTGTGGCCCCGCACGATGGCTCGAGCCCCAGCCCCAAAGCCTCACCGAGTGCACGCCTACAATGCAAGACGTATTTGCAGAACAAAAACAGTACAAAATAAAAACTTTACACACTAAGCCAGTGACTTGGCTTGCATGATGCCTACACATTAACTGGCTGCAACCGACCATGACACATTGACCAAACATCATGGGATCACAGATCCCAAAGCCATCTCCTTTCTGTAGGCAAAACGCCCTAATCTCCCCTCCAGCAGCAGTTGCCACCATCCAGCATTCTGACATTCCTTAATGCACACAGGCACCTGTAGCCACCATGCATAACAACCATACACCACCACTCACGCCATAAACAGAATCAGGACAACCACTCATACAGAACATGCTCCAAACATGACAGGGATACACTCCACCCTGGAGTGCTGACTGACAATACAAGAGTGCCAACAGATTCACCTCACTATGCAAGTGCGACCCTCATGCCCCATCACCTCCTCACCGGACCACACCCCATACCCAAAACCCTCTCGCACTTTATGGTAAGCCCGACATCTATCCCCTGATCTAATTCCCACCCCTACATACTAAGCGTTTCACACCGTGGAGGTACGGTAACCCTCAGAAAAACATTCCCCCCACCTAGTCTCATAGAGATCCCTATTTCTACACAATGTACAAGAGACTGTCGCCACCGGTACACACTTCTGCACTTCCCATGCATACGACCCCCTCATGCTCCAGGATATGTATACATAGTCCATCACATATGCCAGCGCCTGTGCTGCCCCCTCTTCCACCCCCCTCACATCTAAACTCAGCGCCCTCAATATCGGCACACCCCTTCTCCCCACCCTCTCCACCACTCTGCCCACCCATTCCCTGATTCTCTCCAACCCCTCGCAAAAATACACAACATTGTAAGCTGTTTCCTCCCCCACACACAACCCACAGTGCCCCTCCCCACCCAACCTCTGATCCCTCAGTACCGCACCAGATAGCAAGATTCCGTGCAAAAAATGAAACATTACCTCCTGCACCCTGGGCTGTAACCTTAACTTGCAAAACCTTCTCTAGGTGTTTGCCCAATCGTAAATTGGGTATAACCCCTCCCCTGGCTGCAACACCTGCCCCCCTATCACCTTGTGCAATACCCACAACCCTGACCTTCCCCAGTTCCCGGGCCAGTGCCAACACCCCCAAGACTGCCTCGCACTCATGCAGGTCTACTACCCCATACAATCCCTGCAAAACCTCATGAGCTTTCCCCAACCGTCCCTCCCAAAAATCCCCGCCCTGCAAGACCTCACACCTGATAACACATTTAACCCTTCGCCATAAATCCAAAAGACCCCATCCCCCCCTTCGCACAGGCAACATGACCACCTCCCTTTTTAATAACCCTTAAACTGAAGATTGAGACACTTATGCAGCATATGGGAATCTTTATTCAGGAAACGTTTCGCCACACAGTGGCTTCATCAGTCCAATACAAAGAGGAAGGCGTAAGGAGAGGAGGAGTATGAGGTAATCAGTCCCTCAACCTGGAGTCGATGTGTTCAGTCCATCAATCTTGTAGAATGTACAGCATAGGGCCGTAGACGTGGCTTATATACTGTAGTGAGGTGACGTGAAGCAGGCGGAGGCGGGGTCATAGTGGTACCATCCACTAGTCGAAGTAGATCTTCGTCCAAAGGTTGAACAAGTGTTGAAGAATTCTTTGTAACAAGATCCCATGATGGTGCAGTGTCTGACAGTTGTGATGAATGGTTTGAAAAACCGACAAGTTGAAGATTGAGACACTTGTCGGTTTTTCAAACCATTCATCACAACCCTTAAACTGTCCAAACAGATCTACGTTCACATGCGTAGTGCTCCAAAAGTAGATCTACATTTTTTAAATATAACAAAAAAAAAATGTAGATCAAAGCTTTTTTTAAACGTTTTCAAATGTAAAAAAGAAAAAGAAGCTCTACGTTTTTTTACATACTTTCAAATGTTGAAAAAACGTAGATCTACGTTTGGACAGTTTAAGGGTTAACCACTCGCATTTTGAACCCCACAAAAATCTGAACACCCTCCTGTGGATACGTTGAATTACTGGCGCTGTTAATGGGAATACTTGTGCGACAAACCAAATCTTACTAGACAAGAGAACGTTAATCACAATCACCTTCTGCAGGATGATGAGGTGATTCTGGCTCAGTACTCCCCCAATTTCTTTACCACACAATCCTCCAAATGAGCAGAATTATCCAACCTCGCCCTAACTAAATTCACTCTATATACAATGCCACATATCTTCAAAACATCCACACAGTTCGTCACCACCCGACATCCCCATTCCACCCTGTGTTCCCACATCCCCAACCCTAAAATGAACGATATCTCTATTTTCACCACCATTCTAGAGGCATTTCCGTAAACCCGCACCATTTCCTCCAGCCCACCCAACTGTGTCCCCTCATCCACCAAAAGCATCATGTCATCCACGTACCCTACCAGACTTGGCCATGGCCACCCATCCCCGCCCCTGTCCCCTCGTATTCTCGCCTCCACTAACCTACAGAAAGGGTCTTGCATGAATTCAAACAATAATTGCGAGAGTGGGCAGCCCTGATGAAGGCCCTGCCCTAATGCCACTGCCTTCCCCAAATGCCCGTAAAGTTGCACACGTACACACACTTGGTCATACAGTGTGTTTACCCATCCCACTATTTCCTCCCTGAAACCCTGAGACATTGAAATGCAACCTAAAGCCTCCCTTCCCATGGTGTCATAAGCTCCCCTCCAATCCAATGCTAACAACCCCCCTCCCCCACCACCGAATGTAGCTACAAAATCCAGGAGGATACCGTGATTCGTCACCATCGATCGTCCAGGCAAACCAAACTGGCTCGGGGAGACCACCCTGTCAACTACACACTTTAGGTGGTTACCGAGCACCTTTGCAAAAAGCTTGTAGTCTGTGAATATCAACGATAATGCATGATAATCCTTTATGGTACACTGATGTGACCTCTTTGCGACTAATGCCACTACTTCAGTCGCTTGCCACACTCCTAACCTACCCCCTCTGCTTCATTGCATTCAGGAGCCTGACCAAGAAACCCTGCAACAAGTCCCAATGTGTCATATAAAATTCACAAGGAATCCCATCCACTCCCGGCACCTTTCCTTTGCTCATTCCAGCCAACGCTCTCCAAATTTCCTCCTCCTCAATGTCCCCATCCAATGCCATTCTATCACTCCCCCCAAAGGGTTTTCCCACACAGCCACTCACATCCTCCAACAGCCCTGCATCCACCCTTCGACTACACCAATAATGAGCATACCACCTGTCAGCATACATACCCATGCCCTCTGTCGACATGAGCACCTGCCCCACCCGATAATCCTCCCCCCCCTACACACTTCTAGCTGCATAAGAGTTGTTGCCTTCCTACATTGCTGTTGACCCCTCAGGACACAGGACGATGGACTATCCCCCCATAGCACCTCCTCTATACCTGCCTGCACCCTAACGGCTTCAAACCTTTCATTCTGCAACTCCCTTAACCTCTCCTTCAGGGCCTCCATCCCCTCCACTCGGTACCTTCCCTGCAAGGTGCCCCTATTGTAGCAAGCATGTAAGCGCTCCTCCAGATAATTTGACAACCCATGTCGCATGTATATAAAAATCTCTTATCCCAGCCTTTGCAATGCTATCCCACCAACCCACCACATCATCAACTGCCCTACCTACCTCCCCAAGCTCCTCCCATAGTGGAGCAAATCTCTCCACAGCCTCCTCATCCCTGAGAACTCTCGTATTTAATTTCCAGTAACTCGCCTGCAGTCTAGCAAATGCCTTCCACCTCACCTCCACTACAACTGCCCTATGATCAGAATAAGGTGCCTCTACTGTACGAACAGCCTCTATACCAACATGCTGCATGACATATAGTATGTCTAATCTCGCCCCATAGCCCTCCCTCACATAAGTATGGTCCACCTCCCATGAACCCCCAGTAAACACATCCCACAATTAAACATCCCAGAGAAGCTCCTCTAAAACAAGCGACAACCTCCCCCCCCCTCGGCGCCACATCAGCCCTTCTAACAACGCAATTCCAATCCCCTCCCACTAACGCAAGAGAAGGTAACGATCTTAAGAAATATACCAACTCTTCCCTCACAAAGGCATTAACGTGTGCTATGTTCTCTGCCGGCACGTACACACATACAAAACCCACTTTCTTACCCCCCACCAACCATCCACTCGTAAAACCCTGCCTCAACCCCCCCTCACTCCTTAGCAACACAAACGGGCTTGACTCCTTGATCAAGATGACTACCCCCCCCCCCTTCTAAGCGCTCCAAATACATTGTAAAACTCTGGTAGCCCTCCACCTCAAAATCTTTCCCAGCTTTCCAGTTATGCTCCTGAATATATGCCACGTCCACACAGTGTCTATGTAAGAACTTACAAAACCAATCATGCTTTATTATTCTCACACAAACCATTAACGTTCAGTATCATACAACGGAGGCCAGTTAATGCTTGTGCCCCCCTCTGGCCCACATCCCCCTTTATATGTGCACCAGGGCCCTTCTCACTGCCCTTGCCATGCTCACCTCGCATGACGCCAGGGCCACCCTGCACCGCCTGTTGCTGGTGCTTTCTCCTTCCTACACTGCTATCCTCCACTGTCCACACCTTCTTCCCCGTGCATTGGGCTGGCGTTAAGATATCGTCAAAGTCAGATGTCGCTGCTGCCCATTTCCTGGTGACAACACTCCTCCATCGATGAACCGGGGTCCTCCTCGCGGTGCACCTCCACTAATAACGTCTGCACACCTTCCTTACCAGGCATCAGCTCGTCCACGCCATGCACAGTGACACTCACATCCACCTCATGCCTAGCATCCACCTATGATGCAGGCTCCTGATCACCCAATGGTCCTGCCACTGAGACCTCAGGTGACTGGAACAAGAACTGCATCATCGTCTCAACTGTCGTCGTGAAAACCTCTACGCCCCCATACACCTGCTGCTCCACCAGCCGTCCTGGCTGCTCTGGTATCAGCAGATCCAGGGTGGGCTCCACCACCAAAGCCTCAACCACCTAGCCCCAAAGTTGACCACACCCTCCATCCTCCACCCGCGAGGACTTAGGAACCTCCTGCCCCCTGCCAGTGGGCACTGTTTCAGCCTTTCACCAGGCCCGGCCCCTCCTGCCGCACTCAGCTACAACACGATCATAGTCTCCACATATCCGACAGGTTCTCCTCTGCCCAGCATACACCATCACTTGAGTTCTGAAGTCCTCCAAGACAACGTATGAGGGGTATGGGGTGGCAGAGGGTCATTTTGATGGAGAAACTTCCCTCAGGGTAACTGGTAACGCCCATTTCCGCTGTTGGGCAACACGTATAACACCATTCCTGTCGAAAGCTTGACGAATGTCTACCTCATTCGCCTCAAAAGGTATGTTCCTTACCCTCACCCACGTATACTGGCGGGAGACGTCCACAAGCCTGACGCTCACATCCGGGGTCACTTCCATACTAAGATCTTGGAAATGATCAACAAGACCCTCGTATGTCTGCTCGTGGAGCAGTTTCGCGAATATCCTGAACGAGCCATTTAAAGCCACGCCATACAGATCCTTGTCGTGGATGCCGTAGGTGCCCCTGATAATCAAGGGAGACAAATCCTGGACCGTCATAGGCGTGATGGATCCACTCACTAATTCAATTCCCACAGTGTTTACCCTGCGACGGACGCCAAAGACCATGACGAGCACTGGGTTGTTAGCTTATCTGTTGGCAGAGAGGTGCAAGGAGTGCCCACTCACCCCAGCAGCTAGGTGGTTTTAAAAGGAATATTTCTTAGAAAAGAAAACCTCAATGTATTGAAGACTCGTGTTCAAATTGCCTTTTCTAATTCTCATTAGTTTAGGGAGACAGAAACACAAAAGAAAATCGAAATTAAATTTCGATTACCTTCTGGGATCCTCTTCAGCAGAGGATAATTATGCACAGGACAATTCAGCCATTTTTCAACATGTCAGCATCAACATCGACAATATTTATTGGGAAGCTGCCACCATCAACCACAAATCACACTGCAGCTAAAAATGCAAAATCATGGAATCTACCCTCGTAGCTACCATTCTCAATTTTTAACATCTCAAAGGGACAATGGAAGCCGGAGGTCATTTCAGAATTCGCCCTCAAGAAATGCATACCAGCAACCAATCTAACACAGAACACCAGCACAACACCAGGGATTACACAGCACAAAGGAACTTCCTACCCAGGTCTTTAGTTTCACTTCAGGACATGTCTTCTCACCCACCCGCTGCTTGACACGTGCTAAACCCACTCACTCGTACGGGGTAAGATGTAACTTTCATGTCATTTATGTATCTGTTGACGAGGATCCCAGAAGTACATCAAAATATACAGACCAATTAATCTCCCGTGTTTCAGTCTCCATGTGAGTTATTACAGAGCAATGACAAGTGTTCATTATACTTTACTCATTAGTTACTATATTTTTGAATGAATCTATTTCAGAGCCGACAGATTCTTAAATACTTCAAGTGTTTCGATTGTTTATAGTTTCAGTACACCTTATCCCGTCCATCCTTCAGATGAAAAAACATGTTGAAGGTTTCCTTAAGAGTATCGGCACAGAGCTTCCACTTCCAAAACAGCAACATACAGTATCTTCCCATTCTTCAGAGTACATTCACTGTATTCTCACTTCCAGATACAAAAACATCCTCACTCATTTAGAGTACAGACGTCGTGCTTCCCATCTCCAGAACCTCATTCACACCCATCCTTCAGAGTGCAGGTTGTGTTCATCACACTTCTACAACCACAACATCTCCACTCACTTCCAACTCCCAGAATCAGAATATTCCCAACTATCCTTCAAAGCAAAGGTTCTGTACTTACCACCTCCAGATCGACAACACCAGCAGCCATCCTTCAGAGTATAGGCACAACAACCTCAACCAGCCTTCAGAATGGAGGCACTATTTTTTCATCTCCTGGAACGCAGCATCCCACCCCATCATTCAGAGTGCACCTCTGTACTTTCTTCCTCAAGAACGTCAACATCCCTACCCATACATCATCATTCATCTCTGTCTTTCCTACCTCCAGAACCAAAACATCCCCTCCACCATTCGGAGAGGTGGCATTATTCTTCCCGACTCCAGAATCAATATATACCCAGTCACTCTTCAAAGTCCAAGCACTGAGCTCCACATCAACAAACCACAACATCCCCACCCATCCTTCAGAATATACCTGCCTGCAGTAACTAAAAATACCCGCCCATTGTACACAGTGAAGGCACTGTTCATTCAGCTTCCAAAACGGCAACCCCCCCTTCCCCATCTCCCGTCTTTTAAAGTACAGACACTATTCTTCCCACTACCAGAACTTCAACAACACATCAATTTTTCATATAACAAACTCTATATCATTCATGTACAGTACCACAACATGCTCTACCATACTACAAAGTGCTGCCACTGTACTTTTCCCCTCCAAAAACTAAACGTCCTGACCTTCCATCCAGGGCAACAATACACCAACATCGCCTTCAGAATTCCGGCACTGTTTATAAATTGAATCATATTATTCCTACCTGTGTAGGAAAAGTTTATTATATAGGAGTGGAAGTATGAATGAGTGGCAGTGGTAATTCATTGAGCAGTATGCTTGTTCTGTTATGTGTGTGCCTCATTTCCGCTACTTCTTTCTTCCCCTTCCACTCTTTCTCCACCCGGTGGGAGTTGACGTGTGTCCCTCCGATCAGTTAACAGTCACTTCACTTTCGGCTCCGGCCAAGTCTGTAAATATCCAATTTACTCCTGTATTGTGTTTCGTTTAATTTAATTTAAACAAGAGGTTTCAAAAGAGCTTCACTCTTGTTTAGATTTTTATTCTGGTAATTCAACCTGACCTAATTTGGACATACATAGAGTAACTCGATATTTTTTTTGTCTTCATTTCATTTAAAGGCAGTACGCCTATCATGTGAGAGATTTATCGAATAGTTTGTAATTTTCCGTTTCATTTTTTTTAGCCTTGTTTGTCGGCTCAGGTCATCCGACACAGGCGAGGTAAGAGGGGCACCAACGATCTTGGCATAGATCTGTGACTTATTCTGGCATCTGTACCTAAACTGGTCCCCTTCTACTCGTAGCTGACACGCAGTCAGCTGTACACCATCAGACAACCGTTCCCCAGTTATCACCCCACCAAAGTTTCATTGTGGTCCACGACTAGCACCTCTACTGCTTCTGAAGGGTTGTCAGAGGCTCCCAATACCTCGGTTCACTTGAATTCCTACTCGTGTTGGGGTCACACACTATTTACTTCAAGTGTCACAACAATCACATCCGTCTGTGACCCCCACCTCCTCGACATCAACAACGGCAAAGCACTATTCAAATTCACTATATTAGACCATAGTGCAATTACTAGTGAGAGACTGGTGCTATTTTTAATTTGTATTTTCATATTACTAGTTTATACCTAGTTGTACTTTAGTTCATTCCAGCACAACACATAGACAACATCAACTTCATTATGTGTAGTAGTGACTATACTCTACATGACCAAAATACTCTAGCTATATACTTATCGAAACTTCCCATCACTACAGATATCAGTACTAGAACTCAACACACAACTCAGGATATAAATAACCATAATTTAAGCCTAGAAGATGATTGATCACGTTGACCCTGATCTAAACCTCCATAATCTGACACTCAATCAAAACCTATTGGAAAGTAACTGCCTTTATTACACAGCATCACAAGCCAGCACGATCCTAAACAATGCTAAAAGTCTATCAGTACTTAACTACAACATCAGGTCCTTAAACAAACACTATGATGACCTCCTGGCACTCCTTGAATCACTAAAGACACTCTTCTCCTGCGTTATTCTTACTGAGACCTGGCTTAAGCAGGACACAATAGATATCTACCCTCTACCAGGATACACAACAATTCACAACTGCAGACCAAACCAAGTTAGGGGTGGTATTGCCATCTATTACTCTAACCAATTATCTTGTATTAGCACCAATTGCTTTAGTGATGAATATGAGGAATACATTTTTGCTAATTTTCCTGTAAAAAACCTTAAGACACCTATAACAATCGGTGCCATTTACCGGATACCTCACACAAACATCCCAAATTTCAGTGAGAAATTAAAGTCACTAATAACAGACAAATGAATAAGCACCATCTTCTCTTAGCTGGAGACTTCAACATCAACCTTGGCCTACTAGATGATCAGCCTGTAACTGATTTCATCAACAATATGAACAACACACTTCTCATACCAACAATAACTAAGCCAACCAGGCTCACTGAGACAAGTGCAACCATAATAGACCATATATGGACCAATATACTAGCCCCCCTTAAATCAGGGATAATCACAGATAGCACTACAGACCACTACCCTACCTTCCTCCTGGCAAACATAAGTAAACCACCACTTGAGTACAACAAAGTCTCATTTAGACTCCATGATGAGGCTTCAATAAGGAAGTTCACAGCTGACCTAGAGACTGTTGACTGGCCTACAGAATTCTCCAAGGCCAATGGTATTGATGACTGGACAGACATTTTTCTTAACAAATTACTTAGACTATACAACAAACATTGTCCTATAAAAACGAAACAGATCACAAACAAACGGTTTGGTTGCCCATGGCTAACCAGCACCATTCTGAAATCCATTGACAAGAAACACCAATATGAAAAGCAATATAGACAGGGCTTAATACACAAAGATATTCTTAAACACTATTCATCAGTCCTCACCAAAGTAATAAAGAAAGCCAAACAACTATACTACTCCAGTAGATTCACAGACACTAGAGGAGATATAAAAAAGATTCTAGGGACCCACAAACTGAAAAAAACAAGAATATTGTCCTAACTAAACCTAATGAAACACCACTACATCCCACTGACACAGCTAACAAGATAAACGACTTCTTCTCAACCATAGGATCAAATCTCGCCAATAAAATCCCACATACCAATGCCCATGCTGGGGACTACCTAGATGGGAATTTCCCAAATCCCTTCTATCTTGCACGAACTGAGCCCACAGAAGTCACCGAGATTATAAAGTCACTTAAAAATAACTCGGGGAATCTGTCTCATGTCCCACCATTACTGTACAAGCGAGCGGCCCATGTCCTTTCGCATGCTATTTCATTATTTTTTAACAAGTCACTAGAAACTAGCACCTTCCCGAAACTACTCAAGATGGCAAGGGTTACACCAATACATAAAGGTGGTGACCCTACAGACTTAAACAAGTATAGGCCAATATCAAACTTACCATTGCTATCCAAAATCTTTGAGAAACTCGTGCACAGGAGACTATATTAATTTATAACGACACAAAACATACTCAACCCCTGCCAATTTGGATTCAGGAAAAATAAAAGCACTAATGATGCAATCATAAAAATGCTAGATCTGCTTTACACAGCATTGGAAAATAAGGAATATCCACTAGGAATTTTTATTGACCTAAGAAAAGCTTTTGACACAGTAGACCACGACATCCTACTCCACAAACTTGACCATTACGGTATAAGAGGCCATGCGCTTGCTTATTTCAAATCTTACCTTACTACTAGGTACCAGTATGTCACCATTAAAGACACAGCATCAACAACACGGCCACTTGATACTGGAGTTCCGCAGGGAAGTGTCCTTGGTCCCCTTGCTCTTCCTCGTATACATCAATGATCTTCCAAACGTATCCCAACACCTGAAACCCATTCTCTTTGCTGACGACACGACTTATGTCATCTCTTACCCTAATCTTGCCACCCTCAACACCATTGTTAATGAGGAGCTGATCAAAATATCGACTTGGATGACAGCCAATAAACTTATGCTTAACACTGACAAAACCTACTATATTATGTTTGGTAGCAGAGCAGGAGATGCACAAATTAACATTAAGATCGACAACACTCTAATTACCAGACATAATGAGGGCAAATTCCTAGGCCTATACCTTGACAACAACCTGAATTTCAGCACCCATATCCAACACATAACCAAAAAAGTATCCAAAACGATTGGGATCCTCTCCAAGATACGATACTACGTGCCGCAAAATACCATTCTCACACTATACCACTCACTTATTTATCCATACCTTACCTATGATATTTGTGCTTGGGGATCAACTGCAGCAACACACCTAAAGCCAATAATAACCCAACAAAAAGCTGCAGTAAGAATAATCACTAAATCCCATCCCTGGCAACACCCCCCCCCCCCACTTTTCACAGATCTAAACTTACTCCATGTTCAGTACATCCACACTTACTACTGTGCAATCTACATCTACAGGACCTTAAACTCCAATATAAACCTTCACCTAAAACGCTTTCTTGATAGTTGTGACAGAACCCACAGGCATAACACCAGACACAAACATCTCTACGACATTCCCCGTGTCCAACTAAACCTTTACAAAAATTCAATGTATGTCAAAGGCCCTAAAATCTGGAACACCCTACCTGAGAACTCTAGAACTGCAGACACATTCATCACCTTCAAAACTACCATTAGAAAACATCTTATCTCCCTGATACACCCCGTCAACTAACTACACGAATACCACCTGGTGGTTCACACTTACACTCGCTCACTCATTTGACCATAAACAGAAATATTAATCTCAATCTTAAAATAATGAATCCTGTGATACTCCAATACTGAAACTATGTACTGTGCCAAAACAAAAGCATTCACATTGCTAAACTCACAATCTAGTATTTAGTCACTTAGCCATAATACCAACTTACCTCATAATTTGTAATATTTTAAAATTCAGAATTAAACTAAGTCTGCCCGAAATGCCTAGCCACGCTAAGCGTTCTAGTGGTACACTCTGTAATCATTATTTTACTACATGTAAACAACACAATAACCAAATTCTGTAAACTCAGCATTGTATCCTTATAGAGAATAAACTTTGAACTGAATTGAATTGAATTCCAAAACCACGATTCTGAGCTACGTGCCCTGAACATCTGCATGACACCCCCACCCCCTTATTATTCACTTATTGTATACATATTACATTTGTGTCTCACATCTATACATTTCATTTTTCAATCTTTGCTTCAGGTACATATTAATAAAATTATTAATAAAAATATTAATAAAGCTGTTTAACTTATTAATTTTTCTATCTTCATACGCAAAATCCCCAGACATCCTTCAGAGTGCAGGTACTGTACTTATGTGGGTCGTTACGATGCATAAATCAATTGATAAAGACACGTCCAGGTATCTGCTTCTTGCCACACTACTAACCAGAGGAAGAGGTTAAGGGCGTAGATGTGTGGTACTGGTCATCGTCAGGAAGTCTCTTGGCTACCCACCTCTCTGATGACTCTTGTGTCTTCTGATTGGGCCAGCAGACTACTGCCTTGTAAATGTTTTTAGTTGGACCGAAGCGTAGTCGTAATCTCTACGTGCGGGTTATTTGCGGTGTTCTAGTCACTGTATTGTGCCTTTGTTGTTTACGAGGGATCACATGAACTGTTAGACATTGGCAAAAAGTCGTGGATTTATCTCCTACTTAAAAGTTACTACTTATGTGTGAGCCTGAGTCATTCTGAGCTGTGTATTCACTAGTCACCTCAGCCAGCTTGATTCACTGCTTCACATCATGGTTCACCCCAGCCTGAGTCTTCAACTCCTCTACACTGGGTTAACTGCTCTGTACCTTTCATTAAAGGCTCTTATCTCTCATACCCCTCAAGGAAGATTCCTTGACGTTGGTGAGGGGCTATTGATCTAGGGAATTAGATCTGTGTTCCAGTTCCCTGAATTAATTAAGCCTGAATACCTTCCACCCCCCCCCATAATCCTACGGGTTTAGCACTCCCCCTTGATTATAATAATTGTCTTTCATACTACTGTTTGCGTGTGGTGTTCCTGGGAATAGCCATCTTCTGCTGCTTCTATGAACTGGTTATTAACGTAACCTTAAATCACTGAGAATCTCGACCTGTCCTCGACGTCATGAGGGGATCATACCTACATCTGTTATTGTATATTTGTATATAAACGGTATACAATGCCGAGAAGTTGAAAATTTAGACATGTGCAACATCTGGGTATCTTTATTGTAGACGTTTCGCCAACCAGTGGCTTTATTGATAAAGCCACTGGTTGGCGAAACGTCTACAATAAAGATACCCAGATGTTGCACATGTGTCTATTGTATATTTTCCAATCTCAGTTATAATTTGCTTTCGTAATTTAAGTTTTATTTTGTATAAAGATTTCTCTATGTTCTCTTTTTCCGAAGAAATGAAAAGATCCGCCTGAAATATTGAGGAGGAACCACTCTTTATACCTCAGAACTTTCAGAACACACATGGTTGCTTCTCACGTGAATCACATGCCTCCCTACCTGAATCACATGCCTTCCCACCTGAATCACATGCCTTCCCACCTGAATCACATGCCTCCCTACCTGAATCACATGCCTTCCAACCTGAATCACATGCCTTCCCACCTGAATCACATGCCTTCCCACCTGAATCACATGCCTTCCCACCTGAATCACATGCCTTCCCACCTGAATCACATACCTTCTCACCTGAATCACATGCCTTCTCACCTGAATCACATGCCTTCTCACCTGAATCACATGCCTTCTCACCTGAATCACATGCCTTCTCACCTGAATCACATGCCTTCTCACCTGAATCACATGCCTTCTCACCTGAATCACATGCCTTCTCACCTGAATCACATGCCTTCCCACCTGAATCACATGCCTTCCCACCTGAATCACATACCTTCTCACCTGAATCACATGCCTTCTCACCTGAATCACATGCCTTCCAACCTGAATCACATGCCTTCCCACCTGAATCACATGCCTTCCCACCTGAATCACATGCCTTCCCACCTGAATCACATGCCTTCCCACCTGAATCACATACCTTCTCACCTGAATCACATGCCTTCTCACCTGAATCACATGCCTCCCTACCTGAATCACATGCCTTCCCACCTGAATCACATGCCTTCCCACCTGAATCACATGCCTCCCTACCTGAATCACATGCCTTCCAACCTGAATCACATGCCTTCCCACCTGAATCACATGCCTTCCCACCTGAATCACATGCCTTCCCACCTGAATCACATGCCTTCCCACCTGAATCACATACCTTCTCACCTGAATCACATGCCTTCTCACCTGAATCACATGCCTTCTCACCTGAATCACATGCCTTCTCACCTGAATCACATGCCTTCTCACCTGAATCACATGCCTTCTCACCTGAATCACATGCCTTCTCACCTGAATCACATGCCTTCTCACCTGAATCACATGCCTTCCCACCTGAATCACATGCCTTCCCACCTGAATCACATACCTTCTCACCTGAATCACATGCCTTCTCACCTGAATCACATGCCTTCCAACCTGAATCACATGCCTTCCCACCTGAATCACATGCCTTCCCACCTGAATCACATGCCTTCCCACCTGAATCACATGCCTTCCCACCTGAATCACATACCTTCTCACCTGAATCACATGCCTTCTCACCTGAATCACATGCCTTCTCACCTGAATCACATGCCTTCTCACCTGAATCACATGCCTTCTCACCTGAATCACATGCCTTCACACCTGAATCACATGCCTTCCCACCTGAATCACATGCCTTCCCACCTGAATCACATGCCTTCCCACCTGAATCACATGCCTTCTCACCTGAATCACATGCCTTCTCACCTGAATCACATGCCTTCTCACCTGAATCACATGCCTTCTCACCTGAATCACATGCCTTCTCACCTGAATCACATGCCTTCTCACCTGAATCACATGCCTTCTCACCTGAATCACATGCCTTCCCACCTGAATCACATGCCTTCCCACCTGAATCACATGCCTTCTCACCTGAATGACATGCCTTCCCACCTGAATCACATGCCTTCCCACCTGAATCACATGCCTTCCCACCTGAATCACATGCCTTCTCACCTGAATCACATGCCTTCCCACCTGAATCACATGCCTTCCCACCTGAATCACATGCCTTCTCACCTGAATCACATGCCTTCTCACCTGAATCACATGCCTTCTCACCTGAATCACATGCCTCCCTACCTGAATCACATGCCTTCCCACCTGAATCACATGCCTTCCCACCTGAATCACATGCCTTCTCACCTGAATCACATGCCTTCTCACCTGAATCACATGCCTTCTCACCTGAATCACATGCCTTCTCACCTGAATCACATGCCTTCCCACCTGAATCACATGCCTTCTCACCTGAATCACATGCCTTCTCACCTGAATCACATGCCTTCCCACCTGAATCACATGCCTTCCCACCTGAATCGTATGCCTTCCCACCTGAATCACATGCCTTCCCACCTGAATCACATGCCTTCCCACCTGAATCACATGCCTTCCCACCTGAATCACATGCCTTCTCACCTGAATCACATGCCTTCCCACCTGAATCGTATGCCTTCCCACCTGAATCACATGCCTTCCCACCTGAATCACATTCCTTCCCACCTAAGCCACATGCCTTCTCACCTGAATCACATGCCTTCTCACCTGAATCACGTGCCTTCCCACCTGAATCACGTGCCTTCCCACCTGAATCACATGCCTTCCCACCTGAATCACATGCCTCCCCACCTGAATCAGGTGGGAAGGCATGTGATTCAGGTGGAAAGGCATGTGATTCAGGTGGATCACATGCCTTCCCACCTGAATCACGTGCCTTCCCACCTGAATCACATGCCTTCCCACCTGAATCACATGCCTCCACACCTGAATCACATGCCTTCCCACCTGAATCACATGCCTTCCCACCTGAATCACATGCCTTCCCACCTGAACCACATGCCTTCCCACCTGAATCACAAGCCTTCCCACCTGAATCACATGCCTTCTCACCTGAATCACATGTCTTCTCACGTGAATCACATGCCTTCCCACCTGAATCACAAGCCTTCCTACCTGAATCACATGCCTTCTCACCTGAATCGCATGCCTTCTCACATGAATCACATGCCTTCCCACCTGAATCACAAGCCTTCCTACCTGAATCACATGCCTTCTCATCTGAATCACATGCCTTCTCACCTGAATCACATGCCTTCTCACCTGAATCACATGCCTTCCCACCTGAATCACATGCCTTCCCACCTGAATCACATGCCTTCCCACCTGAATCACATGCCTTCTCACCTGAATCACGTGCCTTACCACCTGAATCACATGCCTTCCCACCTGAATCACATGCCTTCCCACCTGAATCACATGCCTCCCCACCTGAATCACATGCCTTCCTACCTGAATCACATGCCTTCCCACCTGAATCACATGCCTCCCCACCTGAATCACATGCCTTTCCACCTGAATCACATGCCTTCCTACCTGAATCACATGCTTTTCCACCTGAATCACATGCCTTTCCACCTGAATCACATGCCTTCCCACCTGAATCACATGCCTTCTCACCTGAATCACATGCTTTCCCACATGAATCACATTCCTTCCCACCTAAGCCACATGCCTTCTCACCTGAATCACATGCCTTCTCACCTGAATCACGTGCCTTCCCACCTGAATCACGTGCCTTCCCACCTGAATCACATGCCTTCCCACCTGAATCACATGCCTCCCCACCTGAATCAGGTGGGAAGGCATGTGATTCAGGTGGAAAGGCATGTGATTCAGGTGGAAAGGCATGTGATTCAGGTAGGAAGGCATGTGATTCAGGTGGGAAGGCATGTGATTCAGGTGGGGAGGCATGTGATTCAGGTGGGAAGGCATGTGATTCAGGTGTGGAGGCATGTGATTCAGGTGGGAAGGCATGTGATTCAGGTGGGAAGGCATGTGATTCAGGTGGGAAGGCACGTGATTCAGGTGGGAAGGCATGTGATCCACCTGAATCACATGCCTTCCCACCTGAATCACATGCCTTCCCACCTGAATCACATGCCTCCACACCTGAATCACATGCCTTCCCACCTGAATCACATGCCTTCCCACCTGAATCACATGCCTTCCCACCTGAATCACATGCCTTCCCACCTGAATCACATGCCTTCCCACCTGAATCACGTGCCTTCCCACCTGAATCACATGCCTTCCCACCTGAATCACATGCCTTCCCACCTGAATCACATGCCTTCCCACCTGAATCACATGCCTCCCCACCTGAATCACATGCCTTCCCACCTGAATCACATGCCTCCCCACCTGAATCACAAGCCTTCCCACCTGAATCACAAGCCTTCCCACCTGAATCACATGCTTTCCCACATGAATCACATGCCTTCCCACCTAAACCACATGCCATCTCACCTGAATCACATGCCTTCTCATCTGAATCACATGCCTTCCCACCTGAATCACATGCCTTCCTACCTGAATCACGTGCCTTCCCACCTGAATCACATGCCTCCCCACCTGAATCACATGCCTTCCGACCTGAATCACATGCCTTCCCACCTGAATCACATGCCTTCCCACCTGAATCACATACCTTCCTACCTGAATCACATGCCTTCCCACCTGAATCACAAGCCTTCCTACCTGAATCACGTGCCTTCCCACCTGAATCACATGCCTTCCCACCTGAATCACATGCCTCCCCACCTGAATCACATGCCTTCCCACCTGAATCACATGCCTTCCCACCTGAATCACATACGTTCCTACCTGAATCACATGCCTTCCCACCTGAATCACAAGCCTTCCTACCTGAATCACGTGCCTTCCCACCTGAATCACATGCCTTCCCACCTGAATCACATGCCTCCCCACCTGAATCACATGCCTTCCCACCTGAATCACATACCTTCCTACCTGAATCACATGCCTTCCCACCTGAATCACATGCCTTCCCACCTGAATCACATACCTTCCTACCTGAATCACATGCCTTCCCACCTGAATCACATGCCTTCCCACCTGAATCACATGCCTTCCTACCTTAATCACATGCCTTCCCACCTGAATCACATGCCTTCCCATCCTTCATAGCCAGGCGCCATATTTTCCACCTACAAAACCATAAAATTCTTACCAGTCATTCAGAACACAAGGGAAGTGCTGAGGTTGAGTCATCTTATCAGTTTTCCCATGACTTAAGATCTAAACTTGACGCAAAAAGTCAGAAGTTTTAACGTTGGTGATGAAGTTTTTGCGTTACTTCCAGTAACATAATAAAAAAAAATATTAGCTACAGTATTTTAAGGCTTAGAAAATGCCATATTTTTTTCCAAAAATAAATCTCGAAAATTTACCCGGTGTGTTTTAGGCCAAAGATTAAATTGCTCAGTCCAAAACTTCAAAATCCACGCCCTTCTCTTAGAGTGCAGGTACTGTACTTCCTATTTCCAAAAGTACAACGTACTACTTGAGAGTGAATTCACTGTACAAGTACCTCGTATTTCCAGAACCACAATATCCCCCCGCCACCATGTATCAGAACTACAACATTCTCATTCAACCTTCAGAATGTAAGCAATGTACTTACTACCATTTACATTCTTTCCCATTCCCGACCCCCCAGACCCTCCACCCCCCGCATCGATCTGAATGTAGTTCACACCTACAGAAGCTAACATCCACATCCATTCTTAATTGTTCAGGCACTATACTTTCCACTCCCATAACTATAATATTCAACCCCGCCATCCTTCTGTGTAGAGGCAATATACTTCCCAGCCACGGAACCACAACATGTCCAGCAGACCTTGAGGATGAAACCTCTAGAACCAAAATATCTTCAGTCACCCACTTTCCACCTCCATATTGCGACATTCTCACTAATACTTCAGAGCACTGGCACCGTCCTTTCCAATTTCGGACCCACAACCTCCTCCCCTGTCCTTTAGAGTGTAGGCAATGTACTTCCTGTAATCAAAACAGCAACATCCTCACCCGTCCTTCAGAGTACAGCACTACCTCTAACCTTCAGATCCATAGTATTGCCTTCCGGACATCTAAGTGCAGCGCGATTCTTCTCGCTTCCTAAAAGAGAACATTCACACCAATCCTTCAGAGTACACGTTCTATATTATCCACCTCTAGAAGCACAACATTCCCACTTAACCTGCAGAATGTAAGCATTGTACTTCTCTCTTCAGAACCACAACATCTCTGCCCATTCTTATGACTAAAGATGCTATACTTACTACCTCCTGAACCACATCATTATCCATCCTTCAGAGCTCAAGAATTTTTCTCCCCACACCAGATCCACAACATACCTAATCCTACATACCTAACAAATACTCTTCTCCAGGCTGAGGGACTGATCACCTAAAAATTACGCCTTCAATGGTGATGGAGTGATTATATCGTCTTCACCCTATTACGTAGGCAAAGTTTTTTTAAATACATACCTAACTGTTGTCTGTCAGCATTTTGTATCATTTTAATATTCACTCTGTTGGACACTGCAAGATAATGACACAGAACAGAAAAGATATTGGACAAATCTACAAGTGAGAATGGTTGGATTTGAGAGGGACGTGACATCTCAGTGATTAACACTTCTACTAGTGGCCTACATCTCACTTTCTGACAGTACATAAAGCTCCATACTGTCACTTCAACTTCACATTGTTCCAGACTATGGAGCAAATACTCTTCTCCAGGCTGAGGGACTGACCACCTCAAAACTACGTCTTCAAGGATGATGGGCTGATTACATCGTCTTCACATCTCTTCTGCTTCTACCAACTTTTCTGTACTCGACTGAAGAAGCCTACTGTGTAGGCGAAACGTTCCGAAATAGACATACCTAACATACCTAACCTTACATAAGTCTCACGAAATCGTAATGACACGATTGCAAACAAACCATAACACGGGCGGGATTTGAACCCGCGACGATCTGGAGTTTTGAAACTTTCTGACCGCGGGTTCAAATCCTGCCCCCTGGTATGGTTTGTTGCATATGTGTCTTACCTAACATACCTAACCTTCTTTTAGAATGCAACATTGCATTTCTCACCGACAGAAACTCTCATCCCAATAGCTGCATGCTCTGTACTTCCAGCTTCCAGAACCCAAACATCCCCAAACATATTCGGAATTCAGTCACTACACTTCCCATCACCAGAACCACCATATCCCATCAATCTCTGAGAATTGTGATACTAGATGAATGGTTCACAGAACCTGTCAGACACTGCAACTTCTTGGGATCTTAATACTTGGGAATTCTTCGCTTGCCTAACCCTTGGGCACGACCTACTTGGGCACGACCTACTTCCACATTGGACAAATGTGACACCACCTACGACTGCTGCACCTCTCCTGCCATACGGTTTATAAGCTCCTTCTCCGCTCATATGCTGTATTCTATTCAAGATTGATGGACTGACCACATCGACTCAAGGTTGAGGGACTGATTACCTCATTCTCCTCCTGTTCTTCAAGTTTCTCCTGTGTATGGACTGATGAAGCCACTGTGTAGCGAAACGTTTCCTTAATAAAGATACCCAAGAGTTGCACATGTGTCTAATTTATCAATTGTGATACTGTTCTTCCTACCATTAAAACCACATTTCTACGTATGCTTCAGAGTTTTTTTTTTATACTATATTTCCCACCTGCAGAATCAAAACATCTTCGGTCATTCTTCAGAGTGCTGGCACTCTGCTGTCTCCAGAACTCCAGCATTCACAACCACTCCTCGGAGACCAGGCACTGTACAGTATTTCAAGCCTACTGAACAATAACATCTTCAGTCTTCCATTATAATTCATGTACTGCACTTCCCACCTTCAGAGCCACATAAGAATGGGGGAGCACTACAGAAGGCCTACTGGCTCAAACATGGCAAGCCCCTATCAAAACCACCCTTACCCAAACCTACCCAACAATATACTCCCGTACCCTCCCATTCATATATCCCAACTTATCTTTCAGAATGCAGGCACTATGCATCGCACCCCAGGATCCACAATACCCTCACCCCTCCTTCGGAGTGTATGCAGTGCTTCTCACCACCAGAAACAGAATATCCCAACGCATTCAGGAGGCAGGTACTATGCCTCTCACGTCCAGAAGCACAGCATGCCAACCCATTCTCAGATTTCAGATATCATGCTTCTCATTCCCATGACTAAGTTCGGTTAACATGAATATTATCTCGTTTACAGATAAACAGCACTTCTAATCTTAATAATTTATCTCCACTCGTCCCAATCTAACTTGCTCAAACACTCCTGCTAAATGCCCCTCAAGGAAGGTTCCGTGATGCTGATGAGGGGCTCTTGATCTAGGAAATTGGATGGGAAACCATACCCCCGGCCGGGATTGAACCCGCAGTCATAGAGTCTCAAAACTCCAGCCCGTCGCGTTAGCCACTAGACCTGGTTTATTTGCAATCGTGTCATTACGATTTCTTGAGTCAAATTGGATGGGATCTAGGAAATTGGGGGATGTGGAGTACCTTCCACATCCCCCCCCCCACAGGCGCTGTATGATCCTACAGGTTTAGCGAAATACGAAAGCATCTACCACTCAAAATCCCCTTCAAGCTCATCCATCAACTCTGAGACTACCTCTACCCCCAGTTTCAACCACCTCATATTTATACAGCTGTCAGCTTCCCGACACCCTGGTTGTCAGGCGTCACTGTCTGACCCGAGACAAACAGCGGCAAATCCCATTTTCTGACCCCCAATGCACCTTTATAGTAACAAATTAACTCTTGCCTCACAACACATCAGACAATACCAACACAATGGCTCTCGTCAGGTACAATTGTCAATACATTAAAAAGAATCGCAAACAAATTACTTTCAACGAGGGAATATTTTCGGGCATTTCAAAACTGCATTGTTGTGAATACAAAAATATTTGTAATTAAAAGTTAACATTTCAACCTCTGAAATTTTGGTGTTAATTGTATTCATGAAATATTTGTTCAGTGAATAGTTCGTGTTTTGTGAGAGACGTAAATATTATTTTTCTGATTATTATAATTAGGTAATTTTTTTTATATTTTTATTTAAAAAACACAGTATACATGTATGTTATACATAATTGACTAAAACACAGTATAGATGTGTGGTATACAAAATTGATTTTAAAACAAGAACCGTGAAAACTTTATGTAAGACAACAATATATATATATATATATATCGACACCATGCCTAACCCTTCTAGGGTAGGGAAGGTGCCTGAGCCCGAGCCTTTAGCTCATAAGACTGTCATTCCCATTAACCCCCTTGGGGCGGGGATGGCAGACCAGAGAGGCCTAGCTTGTGGCTAGGCCTGGGGACAGTTGGTCCCAAAGATGAGGAGGTACTTGTTCCTTCTCCCATGGGAGACTTAGGTCTCAGACACTCCCTAAAGAGGGAACCAAGGCCGGGCCACCACTTGGACAAGGCCCGGGCCGGGAGAATACCGGCGAATCTTTAATAATAATAATAATAATAATAATAATATATAACCAAACAGAGAACTATAGGAACATATCTTAAACACCAAATAAATATATAACCAAACCTGACAGTCTTATATTGTGTATGAAATTTTATATACAAAAGAATGTCATATAAACTAATGCATTGCGCATTCAGTGGTGCTATGGACATATAAAAATTTATATACAAAAACAATATTATAGAAACTAATACATTGCACACTCACTAGTACTTTGGTTATATTAAATAACTAACAGAAAACTACATGACTTGAAATTGAAACCTGGTGTTCTTTATTTTTGGTTTTGTATGTATTGAAAAAGGAATCAAAATATATAAAAAGCCTTTAATAATTAACATAAGACTTTTACAGATCTTTTTTTTTTTGTATATTTTTATTAAAACAGAACAAATATAGTAAGTATAAGAGTAAAATAAAAACCATACTAGATATTACAAAACCTCTAATACACAATCCCGATACATTTAGAACACCATAGATCATGGCCATATTACAACCATATACATAACCCACGACCATATACATAACCCACGACCATATACATAACCCACGACCATATACATAACCCACGACCATATACATAACCCACGACCATATACATAACCCACGACCATATACATAACCCACGACCATATACATAACCCACGACCATATACATAACCCACAACCATATACATAACCCACGACCATATACATAACCCACGACCATATACATAACCCACGACCATATACATAACCCACGACCATATACATAACCCACGACCATATACATAACCCACGACCATATACATAACCCACGACCATATACATAACCCACGACCATATGCATAACCCACGACCATATACATAACCCACGACCATATACATAACCCACAACCATATACATAACCCACGACCATATACATAACCCACAACCATATACATAACCCACGACCATATACATAACCCACAACCATATACATAACCCACGACCATATACATAACCCACAACCATATACATAACCCACGACCATATACATAACCCACAACCATATACATAACCCACGACCATATACATAACCCACGACCATATACATAACCCACGACCATATACATAACCCACGACCATATACATAACCCACGACCATATACATAACCCACGACCATATACATAACCCACAACCATATACATAACCCACGACCATATACATAACCCACGACCATATACATAACCCACGACCATATACATAACCCACGACCATATACATAACCCACGACCATATACATAACCCACGACCATATACATAACCCACGACCATATACATAACCCACAACCATATACATAACCCACGACCATATACATAACCCACAACCATATACATAACCCACGACCATATACATAACCCACGACCATATACATAACCCACGACCATATACATAACCCACGACCATATACATAACCCACGACCATATACATAACCCACGACCATATACATAACCCACGACCATATACATAACCCACGACCATATACATAACCCACGACCATATACATAACCCACGACCATATACATAACCCACAACCATATACATAACCCACGACCATATACATAACCCACGACCATATACATAACCCACGACCATATACATAACCCACGACCATATACATAACCCACGACCATATACATAACCTTCAAACCCTCCTTTACAATACTCATTATTGCCAGTGCCGACACAGCTGACACTACTACCCCCCCCTCCCCCCCAGTATGTACAGTCACCATTCTAAATAACATACATTAATTTTCCTAATGAATTTTCATTGATAACAATTTCTACTAAAATAACCCAACCAACCAACTTCCAAACAAAAACAGTCAGGGTCATTATAAGACATGTAGGAACGAGTCCTGCAATCATATATGTATACATATACGCATGCATATACACACATACGTGTATGTGCACTTATTCATAAGAACAAACTGAATCATACATAGAAATAAATCGCTAAATGACTTGTCTGCAAATAAACTAAAAATATTACATTCAGTGATAGAACTATACCTAAGACATTGGTTCCCACAAACACCCTACACATACACAAAGTTAATGTTACCGATTAACACTCAATATATAATAGGACCTTCCATACAAAATAAGGGTATATATCAACCCCATCAAATACTTATATATTTTCGTACATAGTGCATAATGTACCCCTTCAATACAATAAAAAAGAGATGTATGACAAGGCTAAATCTATCATCAGATTGAAAATATATAAAACATAACCTCACAATATACATATAAATATAAACCTCCTATATAAAATGGTTCTTATAACAATAAGGGAAAAAACCGAAAATCACATACAACTTTTGACTCTGTGGTTTTACAAATTCATAAGGTCTATATACTCCGGAGCCCCCAACGGCTCCCTACAATAAACTTTACCCACATCAACCGCCTTGCAAACCAATCAACCATACCTCACCAGGCTTCCAATCACTCCAAGAGGACGCACCACTGAAGAGACCAACCCCTTGCCTCTCACCCCGTCACCAAGCGGAGTAAACGTTCAACAGTAAGTCCACGATATCCCTCCGGAAAACTAATTACCCACCTTCCCCCATATAACTGTTTGTTCCTACATGCTGTCCTATAAAAACTCGCCGCCAACGCTTTTATCCTAATGTTCCCCTCCACCTCCCTCATCCCCCAAGAAACATACAAGTAATCAACTATTACGTATCTGATAGCCCTTCCCACCTCTTTGGGTACCCCTTCCATATCTAACATTAAAGCCCTAAGGGGTGATATCTGTCCCCCCCCAATAAAAAGAAAACCCTCTTCAACCAC
This sequence comes from Cherax quadricarinatus, assembly GCF_038502225.1. Lineage (NCBI taxonomy): Eukaryota > Metazoa > Arthropoda > Malacostraca > Decapoda > Parastacidae > Cherax > Cherax quadricarinatus. The sequence goes on from NC_091383.1 coordinate 9,859,382, forward strand.
AATCTTACCACCTCCAATGCAGAACAAAAATATACTACATGAAAAGCCGTTTCAACTTCCCCACAAAAACCGCATGACGCCTCTCTCACAAAACCCATTCGTCTTAGCACCTCTTTCGATGCTAACGTCCCCATAAGAAATCTATATACTAATTCCCTCGCTCTTGCCGGTATTCTTAATTTACTAAATTCCACCCATATCACTCTCCAATCATATGTGGGATACACTGCCATCCCTTGCATTAATTCCTGACGACGACCCACACCCACTAACCGTTTTACCTTGAGTTTTTTAACATTGCATACCTTTAACATAAACCTCAACATATCTTCACACTCCACTAAGTCCCTGCCACCCCACCATTTGCGGATATCCCCCATCACCTCCCCCACCCGAAGACCCCTTTCCCCCGCTGCCCGAATATACCTCTGCTTCACATACAGCGCCTTCACCCTAGACCCTAATGCAATCAATCCCAGTCCTCCCTGTCTTACCGCAGTCATTACTACATCTTTGCCCAACCACGCCCTCCCATAGCCCCACACATACCTTAAGACTCTTCTTTGCATTTCCATAATATCCTGACTTTGTAATGGGTAAATTTCCGCCACTCCCCACACCTTACTATAAATCAGCGTATTTACCACCACAACCCTTTGATGCAAGGTCACATCCCCGGCCCTTAGACTCCTCAGCCTACTCAAAGCTCTGTCCATTACCATTTCTGAATTAACCCTCCTGCTCTCCTGTGCATCTGCCAAAAACAAAATCCCACAAATCTTTAGCCTATCTACAGTTATCCAACCAAACTCCTCCCCCAAGGTCCCTCCTACCCAATTGCCTACCTCCAACAACCGTGATTTCTGCTTATTAACTCTCATCCCAGTAGCATTCCCAAAAATCTCAATTACCCTTCCCACTTTTCTTAAATCTTCTATCTCATTAAGTAAAACAGTTGTATCATCTACATAACCAACAATATTCCCACAATATCCTCCACTCTCCCCCAACCTTCCCATCCCACCATCAACCAGAACATAGAAAGGATTCTGCATACATGCAAAGAGTATTTGGGAGAGTGGACACCCCTGCCTTAAACCCCTCCCAATGCTTACTGAACTACCCAACCTCCCATTTACCTGTACTCTCATTGATGCATTCTCATACAAAGTCCTCACCCATCCAACCACCCTCCCTCCAAAACCCATTCTCACCATACTCTCAATCAAAAGTTCCCTATCCACATAATCATAAGCTTTCTCCCAATCCAGACCTAGAATACCTCCCTTATTACTACCCTCAAGGAAATCCCGAATACGACCATGACCTACCCGCATACTCCTCCCCGGGATACCAAACTGTCCCCCATGTATCACCGACCCCATGACCTTCTTCAGTCTATTACCCAAAATTTTCGCAAAAACCTTGTAATCCGCGCACATCAAAGATATTGCTCGGTAAGCACTCAACTCTCTACCCCCCCTCTTCTTTGGCACCAAAACTATGACACTCGTACTTTGCGATATGCCCAACTTCCCACTAGTTAACATATGGTCCAATAGCCTAACAAAACACTGCCTAATACACCCCCAATGTGCTCTATAAAAATCATTTGATATACCGTCTATCCCTGGTGTTTTCCCGGTACTCATCCCGAAAACTGCCTCTTCCACCTCAACCTCACTTATACCAACCTCCAACCCCACTCTATCCTGCTCACTTAAAACGCTATGGAACCCCCCTTCAAAAATACCCTCCCAGGAACCCCCCTCCCTCCAACTCCATTTCTCCCTAAACCAACTATCAGCATAGAGACTCATACTTTCCGTATTGGATAGGACTCGACCCTCTGGATACCCTCCCACCCCAGGGCTTGTCTCCAATTGTAGAATGGTGGTTACACTCTGTCGGTCCCGAAATTTACGTAAAACATACCCAGACAGCTTATCACCCCACAAAACATCCTCTAACCCCGCCCTAACTCTAATTGCATCAAACTTATCATTGTGTAATTCAGCTATTCTACTCCGCAGACTGTCCATATCATCCCTCCTACCACCTCCCCCAACATAACAATCTTGCAACTGTCCCTCCAGATAATTTTGTAACCCAAAACGCCACCTCGCCTCCTCTCGTCCCCTAACCTTAAAAAAATTCGCTATTCCAGGTTTTGCCTGCATTTCCCACCAATCTAACAGATCTATCTCCCTGTTCCTAGCCTCCCAAAAAGGCAACCACCAATCACTGAAAAAAGGCCCCTCCCCCTCCTCCTTAAGAAGCCTTACATTTAATTTCCAGTACCCAGAATAAATACACACCACTCCATCCCACATCAAGTCTGCTATAACCGCCCTGTGATCAGAAAACCCCACATCGAAGGTTTGCACCCTCACAACATCTATACCCTGCTTAATATAAATTCTGTCTAATCGCGCTTCATATCCCCTACGGACGAACGTATGCTCCACTAGGTAACCCCCCCTCCCCACCACATCAACAACCCCAATATCTCGCAATACATCCCTCAGCACACTCAGCACACAACCCGCCCCTCTCGGTTCGACATCACCACTCCTAATCACACAATTCCAATCACCTCCTATTACTGTTATAGCAGGCAAACCTCTCAAGTGATACAGCAATACCTCTGTGACAAAATCTACTTTTACCCTGATATTGCTAGTTGCTGGCATGTAAACTCCCACGAAACTAGCTCGACTCTCACCCCAGACGCCATCCACCCTCACGATCCTCCCCCCCTCTCTTCCCAACCGATGACACGCAAGGGGCTGGTCTCCTTTACCGCAACTGCTGCCCCACCTTTCAATTGCAAACCACTGGTTACATACATCCGATATCCTTTCACCCGCAACACACTACCAGCCCTGTGATTATGCTCTTGCAAAAAGCATATGTCAACATCAAACCGCCTTAAAAACCACTCCAACCAAACTTTCTTGACCTCAGTCTTAAGTCCATTAACATTAAGCGTGACACATCTGAAAATTACAGAAGGGGCGGCTTTCCCCTATGCCTCTGGGATTTACCCACTGCACTTTTCATATTACGTGTTCCTTTGCCACTCGAGTTTTCCTGTGCAGTCACCTCCCCCCTCCCTTTCCCACTTTGCAACTCAAGCACACCTCTACCACTATGTGGCATTGGCTCCACAACCGCTGCCCATGACTTCTTCCCCGGCCTCTGCCCCGGGGTAATGACCTCGTCTATCTCTGATGCCGCAGTTCGTTTCCTAGAACTCCCACTTACACACACATCACCCTCAGACAAATCCTCCTGGTGTACCTCCACGGCCACCACATGCTCCCGCCCAATCTTACTCAAGTCTTCCTCCACAATTTGTTGTCCCTCCAAAGCTCCAGCTTCACATGAACTGAGGACACCTTTTGCACAGGGTTCCTCCTCATCCAAAAAATCCTTGATCACATCTGCCAATAAACCATCCTGGGTTGAAGCTTCCTGGACGAAAGACTCCTCAGATGTCACCTTCGACTCCCCCGACGCCCCTGGGAGAGTGACACACGTCTCCGCCGCCGCCACCTCCCGGTCGACCTCTTCGCTCAGAGGTCATTCCTCCGGCCTCCCGAGGCATCAGAGCCAGGCACCAAATCACACGACTGTTGAATCACAATTGGAGTGTCGAGAATTCGAGAAGCCCGCCTCCTAGGACACTGGGCTGCCATGTGCTCATAAGAGCTACATAGACGACATGTTTTCCGTTGCCCAGCATAGTACACATAAACCTGTGTTCTACAACCGATCATCGTAACAGGATGGTATAGGCCTTGTTAAAGACATTTTAAGGGTGTAAGAACCTTCCGGCATTCCTTCATATGGACCATCCCTCCACACCCCCATTGTTGCAGAATGCACTGTCCCATAACTTCGAAAAAACTCCTGCAGGCCATAAGCCGTAGCCTCGAAGGGTACATTCCGTACCTTCACCCATGTGAAGTACTTAGAGACGTCATGTAACACAACGTTGAATTCACACTCATGCATTGTTCCTGGTAATGCTCGACAATTCTTGTGTAGAAATCGACTCGCAGAAATTTCACAAAGATTCTTGTTAAACCATTAAGAGCGACGCCATACAATTCCTCTTTGGGAATACCATATGTATCCCTGATGATGTTAGGGAGAAGGACGTTCATCGTATCTCCACTTAACGTACCACGAACCAGCTCTATGCAGATAGTATTCACTCTCCGTACTGTATGTTCCGCCATTTTGATACCCCAATGAGCAGCGCACGTCCTCACTACTCAATGGTTGTTGCTGAACTAAGGTAGCTCGCCTGAAAACAGCAGAGGGGTGCTGAGCACGACCGCACTCCACCGTGGTCAGGCAGCGAATTGACTGGGAGCTACATGGGTGATTGGGTGTACTATATACGTGGGTCGTTATTATAACTATAATCAAAACAAAGCGCTAAACCTACTAGGGTTCCATAGAGCGCTGTCGTGGGTCATTGAAATATGTGGGTGGGTGTAATATACGAGGATCATTGAAACATGTGGGTGTTTTGGTGTGCTTCATGGGTGGGTCAGTGATACATGGGTGGGTAGGTGTAATACATGGGTGGGTCAGTGATACATGGGTGGGTGGGTGTAATACATGGGTGGGTCAGTGATACATGGGTGGGTGGGTGTAATACATGGGTGAGTGTGTCAGTAATACATGGGTGGGTGGGTATAATACATGGGTGGGTCAGTGATACATAGGTGGGTGGGTGTAATACATGGGTGGGCCAGAGTGCTACATGGGTGTACTATAAATATTAGTCATTGAAATATGTGGGTGTGTCAGTGATACATGGGTGGGTGAGTGTAATACATGGGTGGGTCAGTGATACATGGGTGGGTGAGTGTAATATATGGATGGGTCAGGGTGATAAATGAATTGGCCAGGGTGCTACATAAATATTATTCTTGGGTGGGTGAGTGGGTTACATGGGTGGGTCAGTGTAATATTTCGGTGGGTCAGTATGCCACATGGGTGTTACACGCACAGGTGTAGACTCTGGCCTGCACAGCTCGCCGTAATGCGATAACCACTTAGGAACGAGCAAAAAGACAGCAGAGAATAAATCTCCACCAATAATGAGCTGGTATTTACTACATATAAAGCCTATGTACAGTATTTATAGCTATGTACAATAAGGCAACTGCAAGCATAAGATACGGTGATTAATGAAGCAAATGCAAGCACAAGACACGATAAGAAGTGGCAACCAGCAGGGAAGGCAAGTCTGACAAAAATATTTCACGAGTGTACCACATCGCTTCACAGCTTCGGCTTCCTTGTGATTGGTTAGTTGAAGCAAGGTACTCGTATATCGGCAGGGTTCTTGATCGTTAAACCCTCAGCACCTGGTTCGCTGGTAGGGAGGTAACCTATAAGGGTGTGTGACATACACTGGATGGAATGTAACAATAGGTGAGGGTGCTCTATATGGGTGGGTCGTGGTTCAGTGTGAATGTGTCAGTGTAAAGTATGGAGGGGCCATTGTAGTATGGGAGTGAGTCATTGTTAAACGTGGACAGGTCAGTGTGCTAAATAAATCAGTGTTATTCTTTGGTTGGTGGATGTGTTACATGGGTGGATCAGTGTCCTACATGGGTGAGTGTACTAAATGGGAGGGTCAGTGTGGGTGGTGGATGGGGAAAAATGTGTTCCACATTGGTAGGTCATTGTGCTAAAAGGGTGGGTCAGTGTACCACATGGGTTTGTCAGTATGATGCATGGAAGGGTGGGAGTAGAACATATATGGGTGAGGGTAATACATGGGTGGGTCGCTGAGTAGGTATAATTCATGGGAGGGTTAGTATGGCTAGCTGGTCCAGTGGGTAACGGGACGGTCTGGAGTTTTGAGACTCTCTGATCGCGGGTTCTATCCCGCCCGTGGTATGGTTTGCTATGGGTAAGTAATATTTGCCCTCCTATGGCTACCTCGCTCAGGCAGGCAATGAACACACCCACCTACGACCCCCACCCACCACACCTACAACAGCCACACCTGCACCAGCCACACCTGCACTTGCAACATCTACACCCATAACACAGCACCATGAGCCTACCGCCGCCAACTCCTTTTCTAAATCTTCCAACATTTACCACTCTCAGTCTGACTGTCCCACCGACCCTTCCCTAGCGCCAATGTTTACATTCGTCTCTATAATTACTTGATTAGTTATATCATAAACTTGCGACATTCATGTACTATAATTCATGATTATTCGTATGATTATCATCCTCATCAATTACATTATCTTGACCAACAGCTGCCTACTACTTTTAACATACAGTAGAATATCTGTACTCTGATTAACTTTTATTCGTAAAATCCAATATTGAACATTAAAATGGTATAAAATACCGACAGGTTGTTAGGTAAGACATATGCAACAGCTAGATATCTTTATTTCGAAACGTTTCGCCTACACAGTAGGCTTCTTCAGTCGAGTACAGAAAAGTTGATAGAAGCAGAAGATACTTGAAGACAATGTAATCAGTCCACCCTTAAACTTTTGAGGTGGTCAGTCCCTCAGTCTGGAGAAGAGCATTGTTCCATAGTCTGAAACAGACTATGGAACAATACTCTTCTCCAGACTGAGGGACTGACCACCTCAAAACTTTAAGGGTGATGGACTGATTACATCGTCTTCAAGTATCTTCTGCTTCTATCAACTTTTCTGTACTCGACTGAAGAAGCCTACTGTGTAGGCGAAACGTTTCGAAATAAAGATACCGAACTGTTGCATATGTGTCTTACCTAACAAATCCAATATTCGGAAATAATTCCAGAAAAAATGTACCGATATTCGTAAATGTGACCATTAGGAATTACGCTGATTTTTGAACTCTTGCGATTCAATTATTTTTTCTCTAACTTTATTTTTTATCTTATTACTGAAAATAAGGATCATGGCCCCGAAAAAGAATAGTGAAACAAAATCTAAAAAGAAAACTGTAAGAACGAACACTGTACTATAAAAGCTTATTTCAAGAACACGAAAATGGAATACGTCTTGTTGACGTTACCAAGAAATACGGCATGTCATTATCTACCGTATTTTCTAGTATAATTATTAATGATACAATAAAAAGAATATGGCAACAGGAGTTAAAATTCTTGCAGGGTTTATGTTCTTCCTTGTTCCTTTTTTTTTTTAAGTTTAATTAACGAATTTTGTGAAGAGTAACTTTCGGGGTCTGGAACAAATTATTCCAATTTGTTTTATTTCCAATGACAAAAAAATGATCCAATATTGAGAAAATTCAATATTCCGAACAATCTCAGCAACCAGTTCCGAATACAGAGGTTCTACTGTATTAAGATTTTCCTGTTAATACGAACTCCCATCCACATTATCGATGTTTCTACACTCAAACATTATATATCTCATTAATTTACATTATAGACTCTTGCTCGTAACTCGTAATAAAAATAATATTTATATTCGCCTAGCTGAGACAGTAACACTCGCTCGTAACATTAAGTTCTCTCGTCCCACCTACACTGACCCACATGTAACAATTTACCTTCCCCAGTCTAAGTCACCACATGACTCACGAAATCGTAATGACACGATTTCAAACTAACCATACCACGGGTGGGGTTAGAACCCGCGATTAGAGAGTCATAAAACGCCAGACCGACGCGTTAGCCAAACCATACCCGTGGTATGGTTTCGTACGGTCTCTCTCTCTCTCTCTCTCTCTCTCTCTCTCTCTCTCTCTCTCTCTCTCTCTCTCTCTCTCTCTTTATACAAGGGTTTTTCATGGTTAGGTTATTAGTTCCTACTATTATTTACAAGCTAAGTGCTGTTACTTATATCTGTCCCTTTGAAAGCCTTTTTATTGTTATGAGACATACAGAAAATAGGGTGAAGTTGGAGCCATATGTGGGCAAGCGATTTAATTTGCTCAACTGACTCCATTTCATCAATTTCATTATTATGTACGAACATGTGCCAGACTAGAGTCATTCTAAGAATAAATGGTCTCAAATAAAGTGCCAGAGTGTAGTAGCTGCCCGTCTTGTTGTGTAGCTCTCTTCTCGCTGACCACGACGTGGAGCCTAGTGGGGGACCTTGACGACATTGGAGTTGTCCTGACTAGTAAGGCCACCCTCATCCCTCCGGTGTTGAAGGCTCTGCTGAAATGACTGATCTGTCCAGGCCGGTTCCAGATCAGATATTAGTCATCTTGCAATCCAAGAAAGTGGGGTATACTCAAAGTATGAGCTCACCGTTCTTCGTACAGAATCTTGTGCCTCTACTATCGAGAAGCTTGAGGCTTTTACACTTAGTTATCATTATACTATCGAACAGATGCGAGATACGTTTAAGTGTTGTAAGCTTCCAGGCCACATTGTTTCCCAGATTTCCTACGTGGTTCTTCATAGACACTTTGGAGTCTAATGTCACACAAAGGTTACCAATCTTATCCCCGGGTTCCAACACTCTCCCAGTCATTCTTACTACTGCTCCAACATCACCATCATGGTACCTAGAGACTATCATCATTTGTGTTTTCTCAGAAGCAAATGTAACATACTATCGTTTTCTCTAGGATGATATAACTGTAAGCTGGTGACTGATGTAACAAATAGCTGCTGGCATTTCCTTTCTTGGATAAGAATATGTCTGAGTGCAGTCATCCGCATTTGCATAGGTTTCTGGGATGTATTTATGAAGGTCGATGAAGTAGATATTCCATAACAATGACACAAGCACACTTTCCTGTGGAACACTTGCTCCAGTAGAGTATCTTGTTGACTCTGCCCCACTGAGAACAACGCTTAGAGATCTCTCTTGAAGGTAATCACTAAGGAAGTATAATGCAGGGCCAGCGACTTTTAGTGCACGCAATTCTGCCAAGAGTCCTTAGTGTTATACTCGGTCGAAAGCACCACAATGCCCATTGTTACTACACAGCTGATCTTGTATTCATCCAGTGACTCGTGCCACGTAGTGGAGAGGTTTAACAGAAGATCAGCGGCAGAGTGACCTTTGGGGAAGCCATAATGACGGTCACAAAATAACGAAGGATAATCGAAAAACGCTGTCACCTGCCGTGAGATTATTGTCTCTAGGATCTTGCCAGAGACTGACATGAGTGACACTGGTCTCTAGATGCTGAGTTCCGTTCTGCTCCTCTTTTTGTGAGCAAGGACTATGTATATTTGCCTCTTTCTACAGAGGTCATTTACACTGTGCTAAGCAATGCTGACAGAGGCAAGTTAAAGGTGATGTTAGGTGGTCTGCACATCCAGTCAGCAATCTTGGGCTCACCTTATCTGGATCCACAGCCTTTTCTTGGTCCAGGGATTTAAGGGGAAGATACACTTCATCCCGTCTTACTGTCACCTCTCTTTCTTCTCTCTCTCTCTCTCTCTTTCTTCGTTCGTAGATCTCAACGAATTAAAAAAAAAAAAACTTAATTTATGCAATCTCCCTTCATGTCGTCTGATGACAAAAAAATCTCCAAAGAAAAATATCTGCTAAGTGTTTGGCAGGTAATCCCACAAGTTTAAATCCTACAAGAGTAACACCTGAAAGGTATCACCCAAAAATATATTTCATCCTAGAGTCAATGATTCGCCACAGGCGAGCCAAAGTATATTTCTCGAAGATGAAGAAACAACCTCTTGCTTCAAACAGAAGAAATTCTCGAAGTAATCAAGGTAAAACAATCTTTATTTAACATAGTAATCAAAGAAATATATTCAGGAATGAGATTTTTGTAAACCAAAAAAAAATTCTACCTGTTTATTGCTTCGTTTCTTCCTGAAAAATGACTTAAATAAGAATGAATGACACCAAACATTGCAACACTATTAATGTAAATCGTATGTATTAAGACAATGTAATTAAGGATGTATTAAGACAATGTAATTAAGGATGTATTAAGACAATGTAATCAAGTATGTATTAAGACAATGTAATCAAGTATGTATTAAGACAATGTAATCAAGTATGTATTAAGACAATGTAATTAAGGATGTATTAAGACAATGTAATTAAGGATGTATTAAGACAATGTAATCAAGTATGTATTAAGACAATGTAATCAAGAATGTATTAAGACAATGTAATTAAGGATGTATTAAGACAATGTAATCAAGTATGTATTAAGACAATGTAATCAAGTATGTATTAAGACAATGTAATCAAGTATGTATTAAGACAATGTAATTAAGGATGTATTAAGACAATGTAATTAAGGATGTATTAAGACAATGTAATCAAGTATGTATTAAGACAATGTAATCAAGTATGTATTAAGACAATGTAATCAAGTATGTATTAAGACAATGTAATCAAGTATGTACTAAGACAATGTAATCAAGTATGTATTAAGACAATGTAATCAAGTATGTATTAAGACAATGTAATCAAGTATGTATTAAGACAATGTAATCAAGTATGTATTAAGACAATGTAATCAAGTATGTATTAAGACAATGTAATCAAGTATATATTAAGACAATGTAATCAAGTATATATTAAGACAATGTAATCAAGTATGTATTAAGACAATGTAATCAAGTATGTATTAAGACAATGTAATCAAGTATGTATTAAGACAATGTAATCAAGTATGTATTAAGACAATGTAATCAAGTATGTACTAAAACAATGTAATCAAGTATGTATTAAGACAATGTAATCAAGTATGTACTAAGACAATGTAATCAAGTATGTACTAAGACAATGTAATCAAGTATGTACTAAGACAATGTAATTAAGTATGTATTAAGACAATGTAATCAAGTATGTACTAAGACAATGTAATCAAGTATGTATTAATACAATGTAATCAAGTATGTACTAAGACAATGTAATTAAGTATGTATTAAGACAATGTAATCAAGTATGTACTAAGACAATGAAATTAAGTATGTATTAAGACAATGTAATCAAGTATGTACTAAGACAATGTAATCAAGTATGTATTAAGACAATGTAATCAAGTATGTATTAAGACAATGTAATTAAGGATGTATTAAGACAATGTAATCAAGTATGTATTAAGACAATGTAATCAAGTATGTATTAAGACAATGTAATCAAGGATGTATTAAGACAATGTAATCAAGTATGTATTAAGACAATGTAATCAAGTATGTATTAAGACAATGTAATCAAGTATGTATTAAGACAATGTAATCAAGTATGTACTAAGACAATGTAATCAAGTATGTACTAAGACAACGTAATCAAGTATGTACTAAGACAATGTAATCAAGTATGTACTAAGACAATGTAATCAAGTATGTATTAAGACAATGTAATCAAGTATGTACTAAGACAATGTAATCAAGTATATATTAAGACAATGTAATCAAGTATGTATTAAGACAATGTAATCAAGTATATATTAAGACAATGTAATCAAGTATGTATTAAGACAATGTAATCAAGTATGTATTAAGACAATGTAATCAATTATGTACTAAGACAATGTAATCAAGTATGTACTAAGACAATGTAATCAAGTATGTACTAAGACAATGTAATCAAGTATGTACTAAGACAATGTAATCAAATATGTACTAAGACAATGTAATCAAGTATGTACTAAGACAATGTAATCAAGTATGTACTAAGACAATGTAATCAAGTATGTACTAAGACAATGTAATCAAGTATGTACTAAGACAATGTAATCAAGTATGTACTAAGACAATGTAATCAAGTATGTACTAAGACAATGTAATCAAGTATGTATTAAGACAATGTAATCAAGTATGTACTAAGACAATGTAATCAAGTATGTACTAAGACAATGTAATCAAGTATGTACTAAGACAATGTAATCAAGTATGTATTAAGACAATGTAATCAAGTATGTACTAAGACAATGTAATCAAGTATGTACTAAGACAATGTAATCAAGTATGTACTAAGACAATGTAATCAAGTATGTATTAAGACAATGTAATCAAGTATGTACTAAGACAATGTAATCAAGTATGTACTAAGACAATGTAATCAAGTATGTATTAAGACAATGTAATCAAGAATGTAACAAGGTAAACTATTTTCACAAGAAAAGTATTGATCATTTAACATGTTAAATATAATTTTTATAACATGTCCGTCATCGTGAAATTCTTTATCAAAGTTTCAAATTTCTTCTTAAATCCCAGTAAGAAAAATATTTTCACCCGAACATAATTTAGTTAAATTTTATTTAAAAAATCAAGCATGACTAATTTGCATCAATTTAGACGCTTTTGTAGAAGAATATAAAATAGATATATATATTATTTTCAGACCAAAAGTATGCACATCACATACCATTTGTGGGAAGATTAATATTACATCTTATTATAGTTATAAATAAAATATTCGTTGGTGGCCTGGTGGTTAACGCTCTCGCTTCACACGGCGAGGGCCTGGGTTCGATTCCCAGCCAGAGTAGAAACATTGGACGTGTTTCTTTCCACCTGTTGTCTATGTTCCCCATCAGTAAAATGGGTACCTGGGTGTTAGTCGACTGGTGTGGGTCGCATCCTGGGACACTGACCTAAGGAGGCCTGGTCACAGACCGGGCCGCGGGGGCGTTGACCCCCGGAACTCTCTCCAGATAAACTCTCCAGATAAACATATGCAGTATAATGTGATCCTTTATTGACAACGTTTCGCCCACACAGTGGGTTTTATCAAGTCACAAACAGATCTGTTTGTGACTTGATAAAGTTCACTGTGTGGGCGAAACGTTGTCAATAAAGAATCACATTACACTGCATATGTGTTTAAATTTCCATCGTGTCGGCATTTTATACCGTTTATTCCCATATTCATTCGTTAAATCCATTTTATTCATTAAAAGTCCGATAAGTCTGCCATATCCAGCAAATCTTCACAGAAGATCCATAAAAATCAATCAAACTGAAATTATAAAATGATCTGGAAGACATGTTACGTCTTAAGGAGTCTTACAAGAATAATTTATCTTCTTCGGGAGATCCGGATGTTTGTGGAACTAGGTGATATGCTGGCCCCCGCACTGAACCGTAAACAAACCACGGAACGGAAGAGGTTTGAACCCATGGCGGGTGAATGGTGTACAGAAATATACATAGTTGGATGAATCTTACACACTGGTCTGGAATTTAAGGACTCCCTCGCCAGGGTTCAAACTCCACCTTTTTTTTTTGACTGCAATTGTCATTTCTCTTTCGTTTGTCAGTGAAGAGGTGATGTCTGTGACAGAGACAACAGACGTATCGATTCATGAGACACAGAGGTGACACCAGAAGGCCCGAAGGATATCGTGAGACACAGAGGTGACACCAGAAGACCCGAAGGATATCGTGAGACACAGAGGTGACACCAGAAGGCCCGAAGGATATCATGAGACACAGAGGTGACACCAGAAGACCCGAAGGATATCGTGAGACACAGAGGTGACACCAGAAGGCCCGAAGGATATCATGAGACACAGAGGTGACACCAGAAGGCCCGAAGGATATCGTGAGACACAGAGGTGACACCAGAAGGCCCGAAGGATATCGTGAGACACAGAGGTGACACCAGAAGGCCCGAAGGATATCATGAGACACAGAGGTGACACCAGAAGGCCCGAAGGATATCATGAGACAGAGGTGACACCAGAAGGTCCGAAGGATATCGTGAGACACAGAGGTGACACCAGAAGGTCCGAAGGATATCGTGAGACACAGAGGTGACACCAGAAGACCCGAAGGATATCGTGAGACACAGAGGTGACACCAGAAGGCCCGAAGGATATCATGAGACACAGAGGTGACACCAGAAGACCCGAAGGATATCGTGAGACACAGAGGTGACACCAGAAGGCCCGAAGGATATCATGAGACACAGAGGTGACACCAGAAGGCCCGAAGGATATCGTGAGACACAGAGGTGACACCAGAAGGCCCGAAGGATATCGTGAGACACAGAGGTGACACCAGAAGACCCGAAGGATATCATGAGACAGAGGTGACACCAGAAGACCAGAAGGATATCATGAGACAGAGGTGACGCCAAAAGACCCGAAGTATATCATGAGACAGAGGTGACACCAGAAGGCCCGAAGGATATCATGAGACAGAGGTGACACCAGAAGGCCCGAAGGATATCATGAGACAGAGGTGACACCAGAAGGCCCGAAGGATATCATGAGACAGAGGTGACACCAGAAGGCCCGAAGGATATCATGAGACAGAGGTGACACCAGAAGACCCGAAGGATATCATGAGACAGAGGTGACACCAGAAGACCCGAAGGATATCATGAGACAGAGGTGACACCAGAAGGCCCGAAGGATATCATGAGACAGAGGTGACACCAGAAGGCCCGAAGGATATCATGAGACAGAGGTGACACCAGAAGGCCCGAAGGATATCATGAGACAGAGGTGACACCAGAAGACCCGAAGGATACCATGAGACACAGAGGTGACACCAGAAGACCCGAAGGATACCATGAGACACAGAGGTGACACCAGAAGACCCCGAAGGATACCATGAGACACAGAGGTGACACCAGAAGACCCGAAGGATACCATGAGACACAGAGGTGACACCAGAAGACCCCGAAGGATACCATGAGACACAGAGGTGACACCAGAAGGTCCGAAGGATACCATGAGACACAGAGGTGACACCAGAAGGTCCGAAGGATACCATGAGACACAGAGGTGACACCAGAAGGTCCGAAGGATACCATGAGACACAGAGGTGACACCAGAAGGTCCGAAGGATACCATGAGACACAGAGGTGACACCAGAAGGTCCGAAGGATACCATGAGACACAGAGGTGACACCAGAAGGTCCGAAGGATACCATGAGACACAGAGGTGACACCAGAAGACCCGAAGGATACCATGAGACACAGAGGTGACACCAGAAGACCCGAAGGATACCATGAGACACAGAGGTGACACCAGAAGACCCCGAAGGATACCATGAGACACAGAGGTGACACCAGAAGGTCCGAAGGATACCATGAGACACAGAGGTGACACCAGAAGGTCCGAAGGATACCATGAGACACAGAGGTGACACCAGAAGGTCCGAAGGATACCATGAGACACAGAGGTGACACCAGAAGGTCCGAAGGATACCATGAGACACAGAGGTGACACCAGAAGACCCGAAGGACTACAGAGTCAAGCTGTTAGCGGTGATAGATACATTCGAAAATTTGGAACATAGAAAAATGATGGGAATGTTATAGAAGTTTAACCAATAATATAGTCATATTAATCAATAATGAGAATATTGGTAAGCAGTATTTAGGAATATGGAGAGATACTTACGAGTACAGTGGACCCCCGGTTAACGATATTTTTTCACTCCATAAGTATGTTCAGGTGCCAGTACTGACCGAATTTATTCCCATAAGGAATATTGTGAAGTAGATTATTCATTTCAGACCCCCAAACATACACGTACAAACGCACTTACATAAATACACTTACATAATTGGTCGCATTTGGAGGTAATCGTTATGCGGGGGTCCACTGTATTTCCTGCAACATTCAAGAACATGAGACGTACGAGTTTTAAACTAACAAAGGAATACATTCAGCACATCTTTCATTAATTAGAACAATACACAGAATAACAGCATTCCATGTGTATATTATCCACTAACACAACGTATTCTCTTATGTCACATGACGCGTTCTCAGCGACTAGACATAGCTTTGGGCTGGCTATTATATCTCCTATTTTTCTATTTCAAGACTTCTGTAAACCCTGTGGCCCTCCTCTACCCCCATACATGGTGGGGCGGGGAGGGTGGAGGGGTGGGTGGGTGGGAAGTGGACAAGTGCCACACATTCTGAGAGAAGCTGGAGCTGGTGTCACCCCACCCTGCACTACTCTCAGAAAACTTCATTTCCTCTGTTGCTGCCCCTGTAACATTACATAGCTCCTGATGACGCACTGATAAGTGTGAAAGTACCTGAGCTAAATAACGTTACAAGAATGGCACAGTCAGCAATGCCAGCGTATTCCCTCGGATGGTGGCCCAACAGCTAGCTGTGTGCTGGCTGCGCCACTCTTGTAGGGTTGGGTGGTCCTGTGGTTTAAAGCGTCATGTGGTTCTCGCTTACCATGAGGCAGACCACTACAACATGGGTTCGAATCCTTGGCTAGCGCAGTGTATATATATATATATATATATATATATATATATATATATATATATATATATATATATATATATATATATATATATATATATATGTCGTGCAGAATATGTAAAACTGGTCAATTAGCAAGAACTCATTTAAAATTAAGTCCTTTCTAAAATTTTCTCTTATACATTTAAATATATATTTTTTTCATTAATGATAATGTAAAAATTTATAATTTTGCACCAAAAGAATCTTAGAAGACTTACCTAACCTTATTATAACAAGAACAATTTATTTTAGCCTAACCCAACTAAATATATTTTAGATACGTTTACAATAATTTAATACTAAACAAATACGGTGAAATATATTTTTTTCGTTAGGCTCAGAATGATTTTGGCGAAATTATTGCATACACAAATTTTCACTTGTCCTATATGGCAAGATGAGCGTTGCTATTTAAGCCAAGATCGCAAGTTCTGCCTATTCGGCACGACATATATATATATATATATATATATATATATATATATGTGTGTGTGTGTGTGTGTGTGTGTGTGTGTGTGTGTGTGTGTGTGTGTGTGTGTGTGTGTGTGTGTGTATGTGTGTGTGTGTGTGTGTGTGTGTGTGTGCTCATCTAGTTGAGGTTGTAGGGGTCGAGTCCTAGCTCCTGGCCCTGCTCCTTCACTGGTCGTCACTACGTCCACTCTTTCCCTGCACAATGAGCTTTATTATACCTCTTCTTAAAACTATGTATGGATCCTGTCTCCAGTATATCACTCACCAGACTATTCTACTTCCTGACAACTCTATGACTGTAAAAATAATTCCTAACATCCCTGTGACTCATCTGGGTCTTCAGCTTCCAGTTGTGACCCCAGTTGTGACCCCAGTTGTGACCCCTTATTGTTGTGTTTCATCTCCCGAACATCCTGTCTCTGTCGAACTTGTCAATTCTTTTCAGCATAATATTTATCGTTATCATGTCCCCCTTCCCCTCTCTCTTGTCCTCCAGTGTTGTCAGGTCGATTTTCCTTAACCTCTCCTCGTAGGACATGCCCCTTAGCTCTGCGACTAGTCTCGTTGCAAACTTGCCATTTTCTCTAATTTATTAAAGTGCTTGACCAGGTGTGGGCTCAAAACTGGTGCTGCATACTCCAGTATGGGTTTGTTAGTCGCCCATATGCTGTAGCATTTATTTGGATGATGTGTTCCTCAGGTGAAGTGCTCGGTATTATGCTCACCCCAAGATAATTTTCCATGAGTGAGGTTTGCAATCTTTGGCCCCCTAGACTGTGCTCTGCTCTGTCTGCGATCTTTACCCATCCCCGATCTTCGTGACTTTGCACTTGGTGGAACTGAACTCTAGGAGCCAGTTGCTGTACCAGGCTTGCAGCCTGTCCAGATCCCTTTGTAATCTTGCCTGATCTTCGTCCAACTGAATTCTGCGCATTAACTTCACATCCTCTACAAACAGGGATACTTCTAAGTCTATCCCTTCTGTCATGTCATTCTCATATACCAGAAACAGCACTGCTCTTATAACTCAATCTTTTGGAACCCCGCTCGTCACAGGCGCCCAGTCTGACACCTCGTCGCGTAAAATGACTCGCTTTTGCCTTCCAATCAAGTCGTCTCCTATCCATTGTAGTGCTTTCCCTGTTTTACCTGCGTAGTACTCAAACTTTTGCACTAATCTCTTATGTGGAACTGTGTCAAAAGTTTTCTAAGTCCAAGAAAATGTAATCTACCCACCCCTCTCTCTCTTGTCTTACTGTTGTCACTTTGTCATAGAATTCCAGTAAGTTTGTGACCAAAGATTTCCCTTCCCTGAAATTGTGCTGGTTGTCGAGAATAAGATCATTCCTTTCTAGGTGCTCCACCACTCTTCTCCTGATAATCTTCTCCATGACTTTGTCTACTATACATATAAGTGACACTGGTCTGTAGTTTAGTGCTGCATGTCTGTCTCCTTTCTTAAAAATTGGGACTACATTTGCTATCTTCCACACCTCAGGTTATTGCACTGTTTCGATAGAGGTTTTGAAGATTGTTGTTCGTGGCATACAGAGCATCTCTGCTCCCTCTCTCAAGACTCCCGAAAAAATGTTGCCCGGCCCCATCGCCTTTGAGGTATCTAGTTCACTTAACAGCCTCTTCACATCCTCCTCAGTTGTATGTATTGTGTCCAGGACTTGATGGTGTACCCAACCGCTACGGCTATCTGGAGTCCTTTCTATCTCCACTGTAAATACTTTTTTAAATCTCTTTTTGAGCTCTTCCCATACTTCTCGGTCGTTTCTTGTGATCTCCCCGCCATCCTTCTTCAGCCTAATTATCTGGTCCTTGACTGTTGTTTTCCTCCTGCTGTGACTGTACAACAGCTTCGGGTCAGACTTGGCTTTACTGCCATATCATTTTCGTATTGCCGTTTGGCCTCCCTCCTTATATGTGCATATTTATTTCTGGCTCTTCGATTAATCACCTTATTTTCCTAGGTCTTTTGCCTTCTATACGTCTTCCATTCTCTAGCACACTTAGTTTTGGCCTCTCTGCACATTTAGGTAAACCAATGACTCGTCCTGGTTATTATTGTTTCTGTTACCCTTGACTTCAAACCTCTCCTTCACTTCCTTGTATATTGTTGTCACATATTCCATCATATCATTTACTGATTTTCCTACCAATTCTCTTTCCCACTGAACCTCGTGTAGGAAGTTCTTTATGCCTGTGTAGTCTCTCCTGTTTTGTAGTTTGGCTTCATTTGTTCTGCTCTTCCTTCTTCCCTGTTCGTCTGTGACTACTATGTATTCGAAGCTCAGGACCACGTGATCACTATCTCAGTGGGGCCTTTCTTAAGTGTTATCCTCAATATCTGAACTACTCAAAGTGAATACTTGGTCCAGTCTTGCTGGTTCATCCTCTCCTCTCTCTCTGATAGTGTCCCTTAACGTGTTGATACATGAGGTTTTCCATTACCACCTCCATCATCTTTACCCTCCAGGTTTCTGTGCCTACACGTACCTCCAGGTTTTCCGTCAATTTCCTTGTGACTGAAGTCACCCACAACCAGTAGCTTTGCCCTGCCCACATGGGATTCTTGCCACTTCAGCAAGTGCATCAACCATCTCTCTGTTAGTCTCATCATAATCTTGTCTTGGCCTCCTGCTATTCTGTGGTGAGTTACACATCACTGAAATCACCACAGTGCAGCTGGCTACAATAAGATTCATCCATCCATTTGTGGTCACAGTGGTGGCCTATGCTAACCTTCCTATGGTGTATAAATACACCTAGTTGGGTGAATCTTATTGTAGGTAGCTGGCCCAGTGACTAACTTGTCGATCTGGAGTTCTATGACTCTCTGACCTAGGGTTCTATCCCCACCCGTGATATGATTTATTTCCAATCATGTCATTACGATTTCGTGAGTCAGCAGGCTACATCAGTCATCAGTTGCCTCAAGAAACCTTCTGCAGAAAACGTTTCGTCAATGAATACTCTATTATAGCATAATACCTTTCTGACACAGCAACACTACGGTATAATGGTTTAAGGGCTGTCTTCAGCAACTCTTGGTAGCTACTGTTAAGAAAGATCTACTTCCATTAGTGGGCCATCCTCACCAGTGGTGTCCTCTCCAAGCAGCTGCACCTCACTAGTGGGCCATGCTCACCAGTGGTGTCCTCTCCAAGCAGCTGCACCTCACTAGTGGGCCATGCTCACCAGTGGTGTCCTCTCCAAGCTGCTGCACCTCACTAGTGGGCCATGCTCACCAGTTGTGTCCTCTCCAAGCTGCTGCACCTCACTAGTGGGCCATGCTCACCAGTTCTGTCCTCTCCAAGCTGCTGCACCTCACTAGTGGGCCATGCTCACCAGTGGTGTCCTCTCCAAGCAGCTGCACCTCACTAGTGGGCCATGCTCACCAGTGGTGCCCTCTCCAAGCTGCTGCACCTCACTAGTGGGCCATGCTCACCAGTTGTGTCCTCTCCAAGCTGCTGCACCTCACTAGTGGGCCATGCTCACCAGTGGTGTCCTCTCCAAGCTGCTGCACCTCACTAGTGGGCCATGCTCACCAGTGGTGTCCTCTCCAAGCAGTTGCACCTCACTAGTGGGCCATGCTCACCAGTGGTGTCATCTCCAAGCTGCTGCACCTCACTAGTGGGCCATGCTCACCAGTGGTGTCCTCTCCAAGCTGCTGCACCCCACTAGTGGGCCATGCTCACCAGTGGTGTCCTCTCCAAGCTGCTGCACCTCACTAGTGGGCCATGCTCACCAGTGGTGTCCTCTCCAAGCTGCTGCACCTCACTAGTGGGCCATGCTCATCAGTGGTGTCATCTCCAAGCTGCTGCACCTCACTAGTGGGCCATGCTCACCAGTGGTGTCCTCTCCAAGCTGCTGCACCCCACTAGTGGGCCATGCTCACCAGTGGTGTCCTCTCCAAGCTGCTGCACCTCACTAGTGGGCCATGCTCACCAGTGGTGTCCTCTCCAAGCTGCTGCACCTCACTAGTGGGCCATGCTCACCAGTGGTGTCCTCTCCAAGCTGCTGCACCTCACTAGTGAGCCATGCTCAGCAGTGGTGTCCTCTCCAAGCAGTTGCACCTCACTAGTGGGCCATGCTCAGCAGTGGTGTCCTCTCCAAGCAGTTG
The DNA here is from genome assembly GCF_038502225.1 of Cherax quadricarinatus. NCBI lineage: Eukaryota > Metazoa > Arthropoda > Malacostraca > Decapoda > Parastacidae > Cherax > Cherax quadricarinatus. Next base: position 9,880,177 of record NC_091383.1, read on the forward strand.
CACCTCACTAGTGGGCCATGCTCACCAGTGGTGTCCTCTCCAAGCTGCTGCACCTCACTAGTGGGCCATGCTCACCAGTGGTGTCCTCTCCAAGCTGCTGCACCTCACTAGTGGGCCATGCTCACCAGTGGTGTCCTCTCCAAGCTGCTGCACCTCACTAGTGGGCCATGCTCACCAGTGGTGTCCTCTCCAAGCTGCTGCACCTCACTAGTAGGCCATGCTCACCAGTGGTGTCCTCTCCAAGCTGCTGCACCTCACTAGTGGGCCATGCTCAGCAGTGGTGTCATCTCCAAGCAGCTGCACCTCACTAGTGGGCCATGATCAGCAGTGGTGTCCTCTCCAAGCAGTTGCACCTCACTAGTGGGCCATGCTCACCAGTGGTGTCCTCTCCAAGCTGCTGCACCTCACTAGTGGGCCATGCTCACCAGTGGTGTCCTCTCCAAGCTGCTGCACCTCACTAGTGGGCCATGCTCACCAGTGGTGTCCTCTCCAAGCTGCTGCACCTCACTAGTGGGCCATGCTCACCAGTGGTGTCCTCTCCAAGCTGCTGCACCTCACTAGTGGGCCATGCTCACCAGTGGTGTCCTCTCCAAGCTGCTGCACCTCACTAGTGGGCCATGCTCAGCAGTGGTGTCATCTCCAAGCAGCTGCACCTCACTAGTGGGCCATGCTCACCAGTGGTGTCCTCTCCAAGCTGCTGCACCTCACTAGTGGGCCATGCTCACCAGTGGTGTCCTCTCCAAGCTGCTGCACCTCACTAGTGGGCCATGCTCAGCAGTGGTGTCATCTCCAAGCAGCTGCACCTCACTAGTGGGCCATGCTCACCAGTGGTGTCCTCTCCAAGCTGCTGCACCTCACTAGTGGGCCATGCTCAGCAGTGGTGTCATCTCCAAGCTGCTGCACCTCACTAGTGGGCCATGCTCAGCAGTGGTGTCATCTCCAAGCAGCTGCACCTCACTAGTGGGCCATGCTCACCAGTGGTGTCCTCTCCAAGCTGCTGCACCTCACTAGTGGGCCATGCTCACCAGTGGTGTCCTCTCCAAGCAGCTGCACCTCACTAGTGGGCCATGCTCACCAGTGGTGTCCTCTCCAAGCTGCTGCACCTCACTAGTGGGCCATGCTCAGCAGTGGTGTCATCTCCAAGCTGCTGCACCTCACTAGTGGGCCATGCTCAGCAGTGGTGTCATCTCCAAGCAGCTGCACCTCACTAGTGGGCCATGCTCACCAGTGGTGTCCTCTCCAAGCTGCTGCACCTCACTAGTGGGCCATGCTCACCAGTGGTGTCCTCTCCAAGCAGCTGCACCTCACTAGTGGGCCATGCTCACCAGTGGTGTCCTCTCCAAGCTGCTGCACCTCACTAGTGGGCCATGCTCAGCAGTGGTGTCATCTCCAAGCAGCTGCACCTCACTAGTGGGCCATGCTCACCAGTGGTGTCCTCTCCAAGCTGCTGCACCTCACTAGTGGGCCATGCTCAGCAGTGGTGTCCTCTCCAAGCAGCTGCACCTCACTAGTGGGCCATGCTCACCAGTGGTGTCATCTCCAAGCTGCTGCACCTCACTAGTGGGCCATGCTCACCAGTGGTGTCCTCTCCAAGCAGCTGCACCTCACTAGTGGGCCATGCTCACCAGTGGTGTCCTCTCCAAGCTGCTGCACCTCACTAGTGGGCCATGCTCAGCAGTGGTGTCCTCTCCAAGCAGCTGCACCTCACTAGTGGGCCATGCTCAGCAGTGGTGTCCTCTCCAAGCTGCTGCACCTCACTAGTGGGCCATGCTCACCAGTGGTGTCCTCTCCAAGCTGCTGCACCTCACTAGTGGGCCATGCTCAGCAGTGGTGTCCTCTCCAAGCAGCTGCACCTCACTAGTGGGCCATGCTCACCAGTGGTGTCATCTCCAAGCTGCTGCACCTCACTAGTGGGCCATGCTCACCAGTGGTGTCCTCTCCAAGCTGCTGCACCTCACTAGTGGGCCATGCTCACCAGTGGTGTCCTCTCCAAGCTGCTGCACCTCACTAGTGGGCCATGCTCAGCAGTGGTGTCCTCTCCAAGCAGCTGCACCTCACTAGTGGGCCATGCTCACCAGTGGTGTCATCTCCAAGCTGCTGCACCTCACTAGTGGGCCATGCTCAGCAGTGGTGTCATCTCCAAGCTGCTGCACCTCACTAGTGGGCCATGCTCAGCAGTGGTGTCATCTCCAAGCTGCTGCACCTCACTAGTGGGCCATGCTCAGCAGTGGTGTCATCTCCAAGCTGCTGCACCTCACTAGTGGGCCATGCTCAGCAGTGGTGTCCTCTCCAAGCAGCTGCACCTCACTAGTGGGCCATGCTCACCAGTGGTGTCCTCTCCAAGCTGCTGCACCTCACTAGTGGGCCATGCTCAGCAGTGGTGTCCTCTCCAAGCTGCTGCACCTCACTAGTGGGCCATGCTCAGCAGTGGTGTCATCTCCAAGCTGCTGCACCTCACTAGTGGGCCATGCTCAGCAGTGGTGTCATCTCCAAGCTGCTGCACCTCACTAGTGGGCCATGCTCAGCAGTGGTGTCATCTCCAAGCTGCTGCACCTCACTAGTGGGCCATGCTCAGCAGTGGTGTCCTCTCCAAGCAGCTGCACCTCACTAGTGGGCCATGCTCACCAGTGGTGTCCTCTCCAAGCTGCTGCACCTCACTAGTGGGCCATGCTCAGCAGTGGTGTCCTCTCCAAGCTGCTGCACCTCACTAGTGGGCCATGCTCAGCAGTGGTGTCCTCTCCAAGCTGCTGCACCTCACTAGTGGGCCATGCTCACCAGTGGTGTCCTCTCCAAGCTGCTGCACCTCACTAGTGGGCCATGCTCACCAGTGGTGTCGTCTCCAAGCTGCTGCACCTCACTAGTGGGCCATGCTCAGCAGTGGTGTCCTCTCCAAGCTGCTGCACCTCACTAGTGGGCCATGCTCACCAGTGGTGTCGTCTCCAAGCTGCTGCACCTCACTAGTGGGCCATGCTCAGCAGTGGTGTCGTCTCCAAGCTGCTGCACCTCACTAGTGGGCCATGCTCACCAGTGGTGTCCTCTCCAAGCTGCTGCACCTCACTAGTGGGCCATGCTCAGCAGTGGTGTCGTCTCCAAGCTGCTGCACCTCACTAGTGGGCCATGCTCAGCAGTGGTGTCGTCTCCAAGCTGCTGCACCTCACTAGTGGGCCATGCTCAGCAGTGGTGTCGTCTCCAAGCTGCTGCACCTCACTAGTGGGCCATGCTCACCAGTGGTGTCGTCTCCAAGCTGCTGCACCTCACTAGTGGGCCATGCTCACCAGTGGTGTCCTCTCCAAGCTGCTGCACCTCACTAGTGGGCCATGCTCAGCAGTGGTGTCGTCTCCAAGCTGCTGCACCTCACTAGTGGGCCATGCTCACCAGTGGTGTCGTCTCCAAGCTGCTGCACCTCACTAGTGGGCCATGCTCAGCAGTGGTGTCCTCTCCAAGCTGCTGCACCTCACTAGTGGGCCATGCTCAGCAGTGGTGTCGTCTCCAAGCTGCTGCACCTCACTAGTGGGCCATGCTCAGCAGTGGTGTCGTCTCCAAGCTGCTGCACCTCACTAGTGGGCCATGCTCAGCAGTGGTGTCGTCTCCAAGCTGCTGCACCTCACTAGTGGGCCATGCTCACCAGTGGTGTCCTCTCCAAGCTGCTGCACCTCACTAGTGGGCCATGCTCACCAGTGGTGTCCTCTCCAAGCTGCTGCACCTCACTAGTGGGCCATGCTCACCAGTGGTGTCCTCTCCAAGCTGCTGCACCTCACTAGTGGGCCATGCTCACCAGTGGTGTCCTCTCCAAGCTGCTGCACCTCACTAGTGGGCCATGCTCACCAGTGGTGTCCTCTCCAAGCAGCTGCACCTCACTAGTGGGCCATGCTCACCAGTGGTGTCCTCTCCAAGCAGCTGCACCTCACTAGTGGGCCATGCTCACCAGTGGTGTCCTCTCCAAGCTGCTGCACCTCACTAGTGGGCCATGCTCACCAGTGGTGTCCTCTCCAAGCTGCTGCACCTCACTAGTGGGCCATGCTCACCAGTGGTGTCCTCTCCAAGCAGTTGCACCTCACTAGTGGGCCATGCTCACCAGTGGTGTCCTCTCCAAGCTGCTGCACCTCACTAGTGGGCAATGCTCACCAGTGGTGTCCTCTCCAAGCTGCTGCACCTCACTAGTGGGCCATGCTCACCAGTGGTGTCCTCTCCAAGCTGCTGCACCTCACTAGTGGGCCATGCTCACCAGTGGTGTCCTCTCCAAGCTGCTGCACCTCACTAGTGGGCCATGCTCACCAGTGGTGTCCTCTCCAAGCTGCTGCACCTCACTAGTGGGCCATGCTCACCAGTGGTGTCCTCTCCAAGCTGCTGCACCTCACTAGTGGGCCATGCTCACCAGTGGTGTCCTCTCCAAGCTGCTGCACCTCACTAGTGGGCCATGCTCACCAGTGGTGTCCTCTCCAAGCTGCTGCACCTCACTAGTGGGCCATGCTCACCAGTGGTGTCCTCTCCAAGCTGCTGCACCTCACTAGTGGGCCATGCTCACCAGTGGTGTCCTCTCCAAGCTGCTGCACCTCACTAGTGGGCCATGCTCACCAGTGGTGTCCTCTCCAAGCTGCTGCACCTCACTAGTGGGCCATGCTCACCAGTGGTGTCCTCTCCAAGCTGCTGCACCTCACTTCCACTTCCAGTACATGATGCTCTGGCCTCACGCCTTTACATTGACTGGCGGTCTTCTATCAAGACTGAGAGGACTGATCACCTCATTATATCCTATCCACTTCTACTGTTTCCAGTACAGTAATCATCTCTCTAATCGACTGATGAAGCCTGATAAGCAGGTGAAACACTGATCAATCATCCAACAGGAGAGTCAAATTAAGCTCCAGGAGCGCAAGATTCCTGGAAAGTCTTCATTATCCAGCTAGTGTCATTATAGCTCTTTATCCTAACAGATCTTCATCTGATTGTTATTTTGAATCTATGTTGACCTGATATTTTAATTTCATTCGTTATCCTAATAGCTCGTTACCCAGTTCGCTCATTATCCTAGTTAGGTGCCTTAAACGTTCATTATTCAAATATTTCATTATTCTTACAGTTCATTATTTTCTTATTTATCCTGACTATTCGTTGTGATTGTTGCTCGTTATTCTGATTATTCATTTTCTTGATAATTCGATACACGTCTCGTTGTTACCTGCCGTTGATTAATCACACAAGTGATGACGTTATTTGCCACCTCGTTAAAATTAGACGTGGAACCAGGAGGAGCTCGTTACTAAATTCTCAAACAATATTGATGCTTAATCTCCTGGCTGTGGTCTGGAATCAGTGTATGAGGGTGAGTGTGTGTACTCACCTAGTTGTACTCATCTAGTAGTGGTTGCAGGGGTCGAGTCACAGCTCCTGGCCTCGCCTCTTCACTGCTGGAACTAAGTCACTCTTCCTGCTCCATGAGCTTTATCATACCTCTTTTTAAAGCTATGTATGGATCCTGCCTCAACTACATCATTTCCAAGACTATTCCGCTTCCTGACAACTCTGTGATTGTAGAAATACTTCCTAATATCACTGTGAATCATCTGAGTCGTCAACTTCCAACTGTGTCCCCTTGTTGCTGTGTCCAGTCTCTGGAACATCCTGTCTCTGTTTACCTTGTCAATTCCTCTCAGTATTTTACATGTCGTCATCATATCCCCCCCCCTATCTCTCCTGTCCTCCAGTGTCGTCAGGTCGATTTCCCTTAACCTCTCCTCGTAGGGCATGCCCCTCAGCTCCGGGACTAGTCTTGTTGCAAACCTTTGCATTTTCTCTAATTTCCTTACAGGATTGGCTAGGTGTGGGTTCCAAACTGGTGCTGCATACTCCAATACGGGATTAACGTACACGGTGTACAGGGTCCTGAACGATTCCTTATTAAGATGTCGGAATGCTTTTCTTAGGTTACCTAGGAGCCCATATGCTGCAGCAGTTATTTGGTTGATGTGCGCCTCAGGAGATGTGCCTGTTGTTATACTCATCCAAAGACCGTCTGCGGTCTTCTTTGCCCCTCCCCAATCTTCTTGACTTTGCATTTGGCAGGGTTGAATTCGAGAAGCCAGTTTCTGGACCACGTGTCCAGCCTGTCCAGGTCTCTTTGCAGTCCTGCCTCATCCTCATCCGATTTAATTCTTCTCATCAGCTTCAAATCATCACATCACATCATCGTGGTGTGTGTACTCACCTATTTGTGGTTGCAGGGGTCGAGTCATAGCTCCTGGCCCCGCCTCTTCACTGATTGTGTGTGTGTGTGTGTGTGTGTGTGTGTGTGTGTGTGTGTGTGTGTGTGTGTGTGTGTGTGTGTGTGTGTGTCTGTCTGTCTGTCTGTGTACTCACCTATTTGTACTCACCTATTTATGATTGCAGGGGTCGAGACTCAGCTCCTGGCTCCGTCTCTTCACTGATTAATGAAACAGAAAGAAATCCGAATTTTTCTCTTTATACAGCAAAAGCAAGACAAAAACCTCACCCAATAACGGGCCCTTGCTTAAACAAGATGGGACTTTTGCTTAAACAAGATGGGACTTACACAGACGACAGCAAAGAAATAAGCTAGATTCTGAAGATTTACTGTGTGTTTAGTGAGCCATTACTCAGAATAAACATCAACAATCTTAACGATTTTTTTCGTGAACGAACCTCAAATACCTATCGATGTATGTCAAGTTTCTGTCATAACCCGAACTCAATTGGACTTTGAAAAAAAAAACATTAACAACATGCCCATGCCGTCTACCCCAGACCCACATTCGCGGAACTCCGTGATCAAACACTGCATGGAATTCCTTTCGCGTGCCTTAAGTATCCAATAAAGATGTCGGGATATGGGTGTCAACTCACAGTCGCTAAAAAGAATGGATATAACCCCACTCCTGGGGCTCTGGTGGCCTGGTGGTTAACGCTCTCACTTCACACGGTGAGGGCCTGGGTTCGATTCCCAGCCAGAGTAGAAACATTGGACGTGTTTCTTTCCACCTGTTGTCTATGTTCCCCATCAGTAAAATGGGTACCTGGGTGTTAGTCGACGTGTTAGTCGACTGGTGTGGGTCGCATCCTGGGACACTGACCTAAGGAAGCCTGGTCACAGACCGGGCCGCGGGGGCGTTGACCCCCGGAACTCTCTCCAGATAAACTCCAGAAACTCCATAAAGATGGCAGCAAAGCAATAGTAAAAAATTACAGATCGATAACTCTAACGTCCCACATTATAAAAATCTTAGAAAGAGTTCTAATAAGAATGATCGCCAATGTTTTGGATTACCAACAGCTGCATAATCCAGGGCAACATAGGTTAAGAGCAGGGCGTTCCTGCCTCTCGCAGGACCGTTATGGCATGGTCCTGGATGCACTGCAGGATAAATAAAATACAGATGTAGTAAGCCATACCCCCGGCCGGGATTGAACCCGCGGTCATACAGTCTCAAAACTCCAGCCCGTCGCGTCATTACGATTTCTTAAGTCAGATGTAGTAAGCCTTGAATGGATGCTGTCATGGTGTAATTGCGCATAAAATGCATGCTGAAGTGTGCAGATTAATCTTCCAGTTTCTAACGAATAATACATAAACAGTAATGGTAAACAGAGTTAAGTCGGAGGCTGCCATAGTGAAAAGCTGTTCCAGAAGGTACAGTACTCGCCCCAATCCTGTTCTTTATCCTCATATTAGACATAGTCAGAGATGTAAACCATTGTTTAGGTGAGACACATATGCAACAGTTAGGTATCTTTATTTCGAAACGTTTCGCCTACACAGTAGGCTTCTTCAGTCGAGTACAGAAAAGTTGATAGAAGCAGAAGATACTTGAAGACGATGTAATCAGTCCATCACCCTTAAAGTTTTGAGGTGGTCAGTCCCTCAGTCTGGAGAAGAGTATTGTTCCATTGTCTGGAATAATGTGTGTCTCACCTAAACAACCTGTCGGTATTTTATGCCATTTTATTGTTCATATAAACCATTGCACTGTGTCCTCTTCTGCAGACGATACTAGAGTCTACATGGGCGTGTCTTCTATTTAGGACACGGTAAATTTCCAAACAGATATAAACAAAGCTTTCCAATTTACCACGGACACCAATATAATGCTCACTGAGGGTAAGTTTCAGTTACCACGGACACCAATATAATGCTCACTGAGGGCAAGTTTCAGTTACCACGGACACCAATATAATGCTCACTGAGGGTAAGTTTCAGTTACCACGGACACCAATATAATGCTCACTGAGGGTAAGTTTCAGTTACCACGGACACCAATATAATGCTCACTGAGGGTAAGTTTCAGTTACCATGGACACCAATATAATGCTCACTGAGGGTAAGTTTCAGTTACCACGGACACCAATATAATGCTCACTGAGGGTAAGTTTCAGTTACCACGGACACCAATATAATGCTCACTGAGGGTAAGTTTCAGTTACCACGGACACCAATATAATGCTCACTGAGGGTAAGTTTCAGTTACCACGGACACCAATATAATGCTCACTGAGGGTAAGTTTCAGTTACCACGGACACCAATATAATGCTCACTGAGGGTAAGTTTCAGTTACCACGGACACCAATATAATGCTCACTGAGGGTAAGTTTCAGTTACCACGGACACCAATATAATGCTCACTGAGGGTAAGTTTCAGTTACCACGGACACCAATATAATGCTCACTGAGGGTAAGTTTCAGTTACCACGGACACCAATATAATGTTCACTGAGGGTAAGTTTCAGTTACCACGGACACCAATATAATGTTCACTGAGGGTAAGTTTCAGTTACCACGGACACCAATATAATGCTCACTGAGGGTAAGTTTCAGTTACCACGGACACCAATATAATGCTCACTGAGGGTAAGTTTCAGTTACCACGGACACCAATATAATGCTCACTGAGGGTAAGTTTCAGTTACCACGGACACCAATATAATGCTCACTGAGGGTAAGTTTCAGTTACCACGGACACCAATATAATGTTCACTGAGGGTAAGTTTCAGTTACCACGGACACCAATATAATGTTCACTGAGGGTAAGTTTCAGTTACCACGGACACCAATATAATGTTCACTGAGGGTAAGTTTCAGTTACCACGGACACCAATATAATGTTCACTGAGGGTAAGTTTCAGTTACCACGGACACCAATATAATGTTCACTGAGGGTAAGTTTCAGTTACCACGGACACCAATATAATGTTCACTGAGGGTAAGTTTCAGTTACCACGGACACCAATATAATGTTCACTGAGGGTAAGTTTCAGTTACCACGGACACCAATATAATGTTCACTGAGGGTAAGTTTCAGTTACCACGGACACCAATATAATGTTCACTGAGGGTAAGTTTCAGTTACCACGGACACCAATATAATGTTCACTGAGGGTAAGTTTCAGTTACCACGGACACCAATATAATGTTCACTGAGGGTAAGTTTCAGTTACCACGGACAACAATATAATGTTCACTGAGGGTAAGTTTCAGTTACCACGGACACCAATATAATGTTCACTGAGGGTAAGTTTCAGTTACCACGGACACCAATATAATGTTCACTGAGGGTAAGTTTCAGTTACCACGGACACCAATATAATGTTCACTGAGGGTAAGTTTCAGTTACCACGGACACCAATATAATGCTCACTGAGGGTAAGTTTCAGTTACCACGGACACCAATATAATGTTCACTGAGGGTAAGTTTCAGTTACCACGGACACCAATATAATGTTCACTGAGGGTAAGTTTCAGTTACCACGGACACCAATATAATGTTCACTGAGGGTAAGTTTCAGTTACCACGGACACCAATATAATGCTCACTGAGGGTAAGTTTCAGTTACCACGGACACCAATATAATGCTCACTGAGGGTAAGTTTCAGTTACCACGGACACCAATATAATGTTCACTGAGGGTAAGTTTCAGTTACCACGGACACCAATATAATGTTCACTGAGGGTAAGTTTCAGTTACCACGGACACCAATATAATGCTCACTGAGGGTAAGTTTCAGTTACCACGGACACCAATATAATGCTCACTGAGGGTAAGTTTCAGTTACCACGGACACCAATATAATGTTCACTGAGGGTAAGTTTCAGTTACCACGGACACCAATATAATGTTCACTGAGGGTAAGTTTCAGTTACCACGGACACCAATATAATGTTCACTGAGGGTAAGTTTCAGTTACCACGGACACCAATATAATGTTCACTGAGGGTAAGTTTCAGTTACCACGGACACCAATATAATGTTCACTGAGGGTAAGTTTCAGTTACCACGGACACCAATATAATGTTCACTGAGGGTAAGTTTCAGTTACCACGGACACCAATATAATGTTCACTGAGGGTAAGTTTCAGTTACCACGGACACCAATATAATGTTCACTGAGGGTAAGTTTCAGTTACCACGGACACCAATATAATGTTCACTGAGGGTAAGTTTCAGTTACCACGGACACCAATATAATGTTCACTGAGGGTAAGTTTCAGTTACCACGGACACCAATATAATGTTCACTGAGGGTAAGTTTCAGTTACCACGGACACCAATATAATGTTCACTGAGGGTAAGTTTCAGTTACCACGGACACCAATATAATGTTCACTGAGGGTAAGTTTCAGTTACCACGGACACCAATATAATGTTCACTGAGGGTAAGTTTCAGTTACCACGGACACCAATATAATGTTCACTGAGGGTAAGTTTCAGTTACCACGGACACCAATATAATGTTCACTGAGGGTAAGTTTCAGTTACCACGGACACCAATATAATGCTCACTGAGGGTAAGTTTCAGTTACCACGGACACCAATATAATGTTCACTGAGGGTAAGTTTCAGTTACCACGGACACCAATATAATGTTCACTGAGGGTAAGTTTCAGTTACCACGGACACCAATATAATGTTCACTGAGGGTAAGTTTCAGTTACCACGGACACCAATATAATGCTCACTGAGGGTAAGTTTCAGTTAACACGGACACCAATATAATGCTCACTGAGGGTAAGTTTCAGTTACCACGGACACCAATATAATGTTCACTGAGGGTAAGTTTCAGTTACCACGGACACCAATATAATGTTCACTGAGGGTAAGTTTCAGTTACCACGGACACCAATATAATGTTCACTGAGGGTAAGTTTCAGTTACCACGGACACCAATATAATGTTCACTGAGGGTAAGTTTCAGTTACCACGGACACCAATATAATGTTCACTGAGGGTAAGTTTCAGTTACCACGGACACCAATATAATGTTCACTGAGGGTAAGTTTCAGTTACCACGGACACCAATATAATGTTCACTGAGGGTAAGTTTCAGTTACCACGGACACCAATATAATGTTCACTGAGGGTAAGTTTCAGTTACCACGGACACCAATATAATGTTCACTGAGGGTAAGTTTCAGTTACCACGGACACCAATATAATGTTCACTGAGGGTAAGTTTCAGTTACCACGGACACCAATATAATGTTCACTGAGGGTAAGTTTCAGTTACCACGGACACCAATATAATGTTCACTGAGGGTAAGTTTCAGTTACCACGGACACCAATATAATGCTCACTGAGGGTAAGTTTCAGTTACCACGGACACCAATATAATGTTCACTGAGGGTAAGTTTCAGTTACCACGGACACCAATATAATGTTCACTGAGGGTAAGTTTCAGTTACCACGGACACCAATATAATGTTCACTGAGGGTAAGTTTCAGTTACCACGGACACCAATATAATGTTCACTGAGGGTAAGTTTCAGTTACCACGGACACCAATATAATGTTCACTGAGGGTAAGTTTCAGTTACCACGGACACCAATATAATGTTCACTGAGGGTAAGTTTCAGTTACCACGGACACCAATATAATGTTCACTGAGGGTAAGTTTCAGTTACCACGGACACCAATATATTGTTCACTGAGGGTAAGTTTCAGTTACCACGGACACCAATATAATGTTCACTGAGGGTAAGTTTCAGTTACCACGGACACCAATATAATGCTCACTGAGGGTAAGTTTCAGTTACCACGGACACCAATATAATGTTCACTGAGGGTAAGTTTCAGTTACCACGGACACCAATATAATGTTCACTGAGGGTAAGTTTCAGTTACCACGGACACCAATATAATGTTCACTGAGGGTAAGTTTCAGTTACCACGGACACCAATATAATGTTCACTGAGGGTAAGTTTCAGTTACCACGGACACCAATATAATGTTCACTGAGGGTAAGTTTCAGTTACCACGGACACCAATATAATGTTCACTGAGGGTAAGTTTCAGTTACCACGGACACCAATATAATGTTCACTGAGGGTAAGTTTCAGTTACCACGGACACCAATATAATGCTCACTGAGGGTAAGTTTCAGTTACCACGGACACCAATATAATGTTTCAGTTAGGTAAGACACATATGCAACAGTTAGACAACTTTATTCCGAAACGTTTCGCCTACACAGTAGGCTTCTTCAGTCGAATACAGAAAGTAGGCAGGAACAGTAGAGATGTGAAGACGATGTAATCAGTCCATCACCCTTGTAGTCGTAGAATTTGAGGTTGTCAGTCCCTCGGCCTGGAGAAGTTCAGTTCCATAGGGAACTGACAACCATAGGGACTGACAACCTCAAATTCTACGACTTTAAGGGTGATGGACTGATTACATCGTCTTCACATCTCTACTGTTCATGCCTACTTTCTGTATTCGACTGAAGAAGCCTACTGTGTAGGCGAAACGTTTCGGAATAAAGTTGTCTAACTGTTGCATATGTGTCTTACCTAACAACCTGTCGGTATTGTATACCATTTTGATGTTCAAGTTTCAGTTACCACGGACACCAATATAATGCTCACTGAGGGTAAGTTTCAGTTACTCAAGTATAGAAAACTGGAGGAAATAATGGCTAGAACTGAGTATACTAACAACTGCATCTGCACAATAGAGCGGAAAAGTTTTGTGAAAGACTTGGGAGTGTTAATGTCAGCGGATCTCACCTTCATCTGTAACAAAATTATGGATGGATAATGAGAACCTTCAAAACAAGGGATACCATGCCAAGAGAGGCCTGGACAGACACCAAAAGTCAGTGCCTGATCATCCGGGCAATGGGTCGTACTTTGCATTGCGTGTGGCCAGTAGTAAAAACTTCGTTGATAAGGCCTTGATCCACCACGAAGCCTGGTCAAAGAGTGAGCCGCACACACACACACACACACACACACACACACACACACACACACACACACACACACACACACACACAATATAAACTGTAAATAATATCTACAGTATACATATAAAATATTTTAATTTAGTGCTAATCTTAAGAATTTCAATTTTCTTGCCTGGAGGAAACTAACTTTTCATAAAGGTCACTAATGACCTTGGTAATACAGAAAAGAAGAAAAACAAGATAAGAACATAAGAACATAAGAAAGGAGGATCACTGCAGCAGGCCTGTTGGCCCATACTAGGCAGGTCCTTTACAATTCATCCCACTAACAAACATTTGCCCAACCCAATTTTCAATGCCACCCAAGAAACAAGCTCCGACGTGCAAGTCCCACTCAAATCCAACCCCTCCCACTCATGTACTTATCCAACCTAAATTTGAAACTACCCAAAGTCCTAGCCTCAATAACCGAACTAGGTAGACTGTTCCACTCATCAACTACCCTATTTCCAAACCAATACTTTCCTATGTCCTTTCTAAATCTAAACTTATCTAATTTAAATCCATTACTGCGGGTTCTCTCTTGGAGAGATATCCTCAAGACCTTGTTAATATCCCCTTTATTAATACCTATCTTCCACTTATACACTTCGATCAGGTCTCCCCTCATTCTTCGTCTAACAAGTGAATGTAATTTAAGAATCTTCAATCTTTCTTCATAAGGAAGATTTCTAATGCTATGTATTAATTTAGTCATCCTACGCTGAATGTTTTCTAACGAATTTATCTCCATTCTGTAATATGGAGACCAGAATTGAGCTGCATAATCTAGGTGAGGCCTTACTAATGATGTATAAAGCTGCAGTATGACCTCTGGACTTCTGTTGCTTACACTTCTTGATATAAATCCCAGTAATCTATTTGCCTTATTACATACGCTTACGCACTGCTGTCTTGGTTTAAAACCCCCAAGTCCTTTTCGCAATCTGTATGGTTAAGTTCTACATTATTTAACTTATTAGTGCTAGGGTTATGGAGACTCCCGAGCTTCAGAACCTTGCATTTATCTACATTGAACTGCATCTGCCACTTTGCTGACCAAGTATTGAGTTTGTCTAAATCCACCCGAAGTTCCCTGATATCTACGTTTGAATCAATTATCCTACCTATCTTTGTGTCATCGGTGAATTTGCTCATATCACTAGTAATTCCTTCATCAAGATCATTGATATATATTATAAACAACAACGGGCCCAAGACTGATCCCTGTGGAACGCCACTTGTTACTGATCCTCACTCGAATTTAACCCCATTTATGGACACTCTCTGCTTCCTGTCAGTGAGCCATGACTCGATCCATGACAGCACTTTTCCCCCAATGCCATGAGCTGCCACTTTCTTTAACAGTCTATGGTGCGGAACTCTATCAAAAGCCTTACTAAAATCTAAGTAAATAATATCAAATTCTTTATCGTGGTCAACAGCCTCAAAAGCTTTACTGAAGAAAGTTAATAAATTAGTTAGACAAGACCGGCCTCTTGTGAATCCATGCTGAGTATCATTAATCAAGCTATGCTTATCGAGATGGCTTCTTATAATCTCAGCTATAATTGACTCTAGTAATTTGCCTACAATTGAGGTCAAGCTTATTGGGCGGTAATTTGACGGTAACGACTTGTCCCCTGTTTTAAAAATAGGAATTACATTAGCCATCTTCCACATATCAGACACTACACCTGTTTGAAGAGATAAATTAAAAATATTAGTTAATGGTTCACAGAGTTCCATTTTGCATTCCTTAAGGACCCTTGAAAAAACCTCATCAGGTCCCGGTGACTTATTTTGCTTCAGTCTGTCTATCTGCTTCACAACCATTTCACTAGTGACTGTGATGTTACATAATTTATCTTCTTCTGGCCCACTGTAAAAATTAATTACTGGAATATTGTTAGTGTCTTCCTGTGTAAAAACTGAGAGAAAATATTTATTTAAAATCAAGCACATTTCATTCTCTTTGTCAGTAAGGTGCCCATAGTTATTTTTAAGGGGGCCTATCTTATCTCTGACTTTAGTTCTATAGACCTGAAAAAACTTTTAGGGTTAGTTTTAGAATCCCTAGCAACTTTAATTTCATAGTCCCTTTTAGCTTTTCTTATCCCCTTTTTAATGTCCCTCTTAATGTCAATATACTGATTCATAAGATGACACTCACCTCTTTTGATACGCCTATAAATTCCTTTCTTATGCCCTAGTAGATATTTCAGCCTATTATTCATCCATTTTGGGTCATTTCTATTTGATCTAATTTCCTTATAAGGGATAAACGTTCTTTGAGCAGCATGTATTGTGTTCAGAAAACTGTCATATTGATAGCTCTCTTCGTTACCCCAGTCAACAGATGATAAGTGTTCTCTAAGCCCATCGTAATCTTCTAAGCGAAAATCTGGGGCTGTTACTAAGTTATCGCTTCTATCATACTTCCATTCAATGCTGAATGTAATTGATCTGTGGTCGCTAGCACCCAGTTCTTCTGAAACTTCTAAATTATTAACAAGGGATTCATTGTTTGCCAGAACTAAGTCAAGCAGGTTATTACCCCTTGTAGGTTCTGTCACAAACTGCTTCAAAAAACAATCCTGAACTACTTCTAAGAAGTCGTATGATTCTAAATTCCCAGTCAAGAAATTTCAATCAATATGACTAAAGTTAAAGTCTCCTAGAATTACTACATTATCGTGCCTTGTGGCCCTAACAATTTCCTCCCATAGTATTCTCCCTTGGTCCCTATCTAAGTTTGGGGGACGGTATATCACACCTAAAATAAATTATTCATGCCCCTCTGAAAATTCTATCCAAACAGACTCTGTATGTGTTACTTCAGACTTAATACCCGTTTTTATGCAACCAACCCAATTTTCAATGCTACCAAAGCAATAATCTTCGATAATTCTATTCACTTATGTGCAAGTCCCACTCATTGTAATAAAGTTGGTAGAATTGCCGACAATATGTAAAGTAAAAGGACACAAGTTGCATTTGTGTCCTTTTACTTTACGAGTCCCACTCAAATCAAATCGTGTGTGGGGAAGTACCCTGGCTGGTTTGTATGGGGAAGTACCCTGGCTGGTTTGTGTGGGGAAGTACCCTTGCTGGTTTGTATGGGGAAGTACCCTGGCTGGTTTGTGTGGGGAAGTACCCCGGCTGGTTTGTGTGGGGAAGTACCCTGGCTGGTTTGTGTGGGGAAGTACCCTGGCTGGTTTGTGTGGGGAAGTACCCTGGCTGGTTTGTGTGGGGAAGTACCCTGGCTGGTTTGTGTGGGGAAGTACCCTGGCTGGTTTGTGTGGGGAAGTACCCTGGCTGGTTTGTGTGGGGAAGTACCCTGGCTGGTTTGTGTGGGGAAGTACCCTGGCTGGTTTGTACGAGAAGCACCCTGGCTGGTTTGCGTGGGGAAGTACCCTGGCTGGTGTGTGGGGAAGTACCTTGGCTAGTGTGTGGGGAAGTACCCTGGCTGATGTTTTGGGAAGTACCCTGGCTGGTGTGTGGGGAAGTACCCTGGCTGATGTTTTGGGAAGTACCCTGGCTGGTGTGTGGGGAAGTACCCTGGCTGGTGTGTGGAGAAGTACCCTGGCTGGTTTGTGTGGGGAAGTATCAAGGCTGGTGTGTGGGGAAGTACCCTGGATGGTGTGTGGGGAAGTGCCCTGGCTGGTGTGTGGGGAAGTGCCCTGGCTGGTGTGTGGGGAAGTACCCTGGCTGGTGTGTGGGGAAGTACCCTGGCTGGTGTGTGGGGAAGTACCCTGGCTGGTGTGTGGGGAAGTACCCTGGCTGGTGTGTGGGGAAGTACCCTGGCTGGTGTGTAGGGAAGTACCCTGGCTGGTGTGTGGGGAAGTACCCTGGCTGGTGTGTGGGGAAGTACCCTGGCTGGTGTGTGGGGAAGTACCCTGGCTGGTGTGTGGGGAAGTACCCTGGCTGGTGTGTGGGGAAGTACCCTGGCTGGTGAGTGGGGAAGTACCCTGGCTGGTGTGTGGGGAAGTTCCCTCTCTGGTGTGTGGGGAAGTACCCTGGCTGGTGTGTGGGGAAGTTCCCTGGCTGGTGTATGGGGAAATAGCCTGGCTGGTGTGTGGGGAAATAGCCTTGCTGGTGTGTGGGGAAATAGCCTGGCTGGTGTGTGGGGAAATAGCCTGGCTGGTGTGTGGGGAAGTACCCTGGCTGGTGTGTGGGGAAGTACCCTGGCTGATGTTTTGTTAAGTACCCTGGCTGGTGTGTGGGGAAGTACCCTGGCTGGTGTGTGGAGAAGTACCCTGGCTGGTTTGTGTGGGGAAGTATCAAGGCTGGTGTGTGGGGAAGTACCCTGGCTGGTGTGTGGGGAAGTGCCCTGGCTGGTGTGTGGGGAAGTACCCTGGCTGGTGTGTGGGGAAGTTCCCTGGCTGGTGTATGGGGAAATAGCCTGGCTGGTGTGTGGGGAAATAGCCTGGCTGGTGTGTGGGGAAATAGCCTGGCTGGTGTGTGGGGAAATAGCCTGGCTGGTGTGTGGGGAAATACCCTGGCTGATGTGCGGGGAAGTACCCTGGCTGGTGTGTGGGGAAGTACCCTGGCTGGTGTGTGGGGAAGTACCCTGGATGGTGTGTGGGGAAGTACCCTGGCTGGTGTGTGGGGAAGTACCCTGGCTGGTGTGTGGGGAAGTACCCTGGCTGGTGTGTGGGGAAGTACCCTGGCTGGTGTGTGGGGAAGTACCCTGGCTGGTGTGTGGGGAAGTACCCCGGCTGGTGTGTGGGGAAGTACCCTGGCTGGTGTGTGGGGAAATACCCTGGCTGGTGTGTGGGGAAGTACCCTGGCTGGTGTGTGGGGAAGTACCCTGGCTGGTGTGTAAGGAAGTACCCTGGCTGGTGTGTGGGGAAGTACCCTGGCTGGTGTGTGGGGAAGTACCCTGGCTGGTTTGTGTGGGGAAGTATCAAGGCTGGTGTGTGGGGAAGTATCAAGGCTGGTGTGTGGGGAAGTACCCTGGCTGGTGTGTGGGGAAGTGCCCTGGCTGGTGTGTGGGGAAGTACCCTGGCTGGTGTGTGGGGAAGTTCCCTGGCTGGTGTATGGGGAAATAGCCTGGCTGGTGTGTGGGGAAATAGCCTGGCTGGTGTGTGGGGAAATAGCCTGGCTGGTGTGTGGGGAAATACCCTGGCTGATGTGCGGGGAAGTACCCTGGCTGGTGTGTGGGGAAGTACCCTGGCTGGTGTGTGGGGAAGTACCCTGGCTGGTGTGTGGGGAAGTACCCTGGCTGGTGTGTGGGGAAGTACCCTGGCTGGTGTGTGGGGAAGTACCCTGGCTGGTGTGTGGGGAGGTACCCTGGCTGGTGTGTGGGGAGGTACCCTGGCTGGTGTGTGGGGAAGTACCCTGGCTGGTGTGTGGGGAAGTACCCTGGCTGGTGTGTGGGGAAGTACCCTGGCTGGTGTGTGGGGAAGTACCCTGGCTGGTGTGTGAGGAAGTACCCTGGCTGGTGTGTGGGGAAGTACCCTGGCTGGTGTGTGGGGAATTACCCTGGCTTGTGTGTGGGGAAGTACCCTGGCCGGTTTGACGAACTGATTCGTTTTATAATCCCGAGGAGTTAGTAACCCAGGATAAATCAAAGCTGTATATCTCATTATCATAGACACTGGCTATTTCTACTGAGTCGTCCGGCTGTCCTCAACGATGTGACTCACAGGAGTCGGGTAACACCCAGATACTTAGTGCTTGATTAACAGCAAGAACTGAAGCCGCTACTAATTAAGCCAAGAGTACAGTGGAGAATAAAGTCCTTTACATGAGATGATCGGCTTTATACCGAGAGGCGTTAGCCTTTCAGTATATATATATCGACAGGACATAGACAGAGATGTAAGCCATAGCTCCGTGTCTTCCTTTGTGGATGACACCCGGATCACCATGGCAGTGACCTCCATTGAAGACACTGTGAGACTCCAAGTGGACATCAACCAAATCTTCGAATGGGTCACTCAAAATTATATGAAGTTCAAAGAGGAGAAATTTCAACTGCTCAGATATGGAAAACTTGAAGAATTAAAAATGTGTCAGGGTATACCACAAATTCTAACCATACAATAGAGCGGAAAAATAATGTGAAGGACCTGAGAGTGATAATGTCAGAGGATCTCACCTTCAAAGACCACAACAATGTATCTACCTAATCTGCTAGGAAAATGATAGGATGGATAATGAGAACCTTCAGAACTAGGGACGCCAAGCCCATGATGATTCTCTTCAAATCGATTGTGCTCTCTAGACTGGAATACTGCTGTACACTAACGGCCCCCTTCAAGACTGGCGACATTGAAGTCCTGGAGAGTGTACAAAGAACTTTCACGACACACATAAGTACGATAAGGTACCTAAACTACAGGGAACGGTTGAAGGTCCTTGATCTGTATTCCCTGGAACGCAGGCGAGAGGGATACATGATAATATACACTTGGAAGGTCCTGGAGGGATTGGTACCAAACCTGCACACGAAAATCACTCCATATGAAAGCAAAAGACTAGGCAGGAGATGCAACGTTCCCCCGATGAAAATTAGGGGTGCCACGAGTACACTGAGAGAGACCCAAGACTGTTCAACTGCATACATAAGGGGGATTACCAATAGACCCCTGGACAGACGTCTAAAGTCAGTACCTGACCAATGCGTGCAGCCAGCAGTAACAGCCTGGTTGATCAGACCCTGATCCACCATGAGGCCTGGTCTCAGACCGAGCCGTGGGGGCGTTGACCCCCGAAACCCTCTCTAGGTAAATTCCAGGTAAACACAGAGAAGAACAGAAACACTTATGCAACATATGGGAATCTTCATTGAGGAATCGTTTCGCCACACAGTAGCTTCATCAGTCTAATACAAAGCAGGAAGGTATAAGGAGAGGAGGAGTTTGAGGTAATCAGTCCCACAGCCTGGAGTCGATGTGTTCAGAAAGTCAGTCTTGTAGAAAGTATAGCATAGGCCGTAGACGTGGCTAACCTGACTACAGTATATAAGCCACGTCTACGGCCCTATGCTGTACTTTCTACAAGATTGATGGACTGAACACATCGACTCCAGGCTGAGGGACTGATTACTTCAAACTCCTTCTCTCCTTACGCCTTTCTACTTTGTATTGGACTGATGAAGCCACTGTGTGGCGAAACGTTTCTTCAATAAAGATTCCCATATGTTGCATAAGAGTCTCAGTTCTTCAACTTGTCGGTTTTCAAAACCATTCATCACAGAAACACAGAGAGATATACCTTCCAGAGTATTTCCACTGAGAAGTGTTTGCCTTTTAATTCATATATACACCGAGTAGTGTATGTCCTACAAACATACCAAGTTGTGTTTTCGGGGGTTGAAATCCAGCTCCTGGCCTCTTGGGGACGGGAAGGTTGTATGTCTTTCAGTGTATGTAAACAGAGACACCGAAGGTAAGATGTAACGAACGACTTTTCGTAAAGAGTATGAAGGACGGACGGGGACTCGAACCTAAGTCTGTGCATTAAGACTCATGTTTATATTAGTCTGCCTTTTATGGTTAAAAAAATTATTTACTGATAGTATCCAGTTTATCTCCATGGGGAAGTGTAACAGAACTCTTCCTCCGTAGGCCATTGCATGTCGTAAGAGGCGACAAAAATGCCGGGAGCAAGACGCTGGTAACCCCTTCTTCTGTATACATTATTAAAGTTAAAAAGTGAAACTTTTGTTTTTCTTTTTTAGTCACCCTTCCTCGGTGGGATACTGCCGGCTTGTTGAAAGAAGAAAAAGTATCCAATTTATCCAATGGTGGAGAAGAAGAAGAAGAAGAGGAAGAAGAGGAAGAAGAAGAAGAAAAAGAAGAAGAAAAAGAAGAAAGACGAATAATTATTCATTAAAAAAAATCGTTGCCAAAGATGTTTGAAGGTAATTAAGGTATTTTGGGTATTTTCAAATTGGCTCTAGTGTGTGAGACATTGCATACCTACCCTCAATTAACAGGAACTTAGCCATAACGTGTGTATATGTATATGTATATGCAGATACAGTGGAACCTCAAATTTTGAATGTATCGCTTATCGAACTCTTTGAAAATAGAACCTTTTTCTCGAACCAACTTTGTCCCTATTATCGAACTCGCCCCTATTTTCGAACTGCCGGGTACCAGACCTGTCTGGCAGCCCGCTCTGTCTGCGTCCCCATGCAGGCGCCGTGAGCCAGTCTGGTTTTGTTGATGCTTGAGTGAACACTAACCTGTGCTCTCATTCAAACTTTTAACGATTATTTCATTGTCTTTAGTGCTTGTGGGACTGTGAAATATGCTACAATGGGCCCAAAGAAACTTGCTAGTGGTACCCGTGTGGTAAAGAAAGTGAGAAACACCATAGATGTGAAGAAGGAAATAAAACAGAAGTGGAATGATGTCCAAATGGAATGATGTCCAAATGTTTGTGGAGAAGTACCACCCTAAGCAAGCTGAAACAAGCCATCTTTGCAACAAGTTCGGTGACAGAACCATGTCCCATTTTAAGGAAAACTTAAAGAGGCACCAGAAACAGAGGACTGTGAACAGTTATTTTGTGAAACAGGGGTCCAGTGACTCTCAAACTGGTCCTAGTGGCATTAAAAGACGGAGAAGGGAAGTAAACCCAGAGAGGGCTTTACCTGAAGTCCTCATGGAGGGGGATTCTCCTTCCCAACACTAACCCCAACTCCCTCTCTCCTCCTCCCTATCTTCCAGATGCCATCACCAATCTTCAATAAAGGTAAGTAAAATGTTATTTTATTATTTTTTTTATTATCACACTGGCCGATTCCCACCAAGGCAGGGTGGCCACCAAGGCAGGGTGACCACCAAGGCAGGGTGGCCCGAAAAAGAAAAACTTTCACCATCATTCACTCCATCACTGTCTTGCCAGAAGGGTGCTTTACACTACAGTTTTTAAACTGCAACATTAACATGTTTATTTAACATTATATGTTTATTTAAATTTATTAATACATAATTGAACACTATATTTCTTGTGTGTATGTAAAACTATAATTAATCTCTATACAATGTATTTTTTTTTGTGAATATTTTTGGGTTCTTGGAACGGATTAATTTTATTTCCATTATTTCTTATGGGAAATATTGCTTCGCTTTTCAGTCTTTTCGAATTTTGAACTAACTCCTGGAACTGATTAAGTTCAATACTTGAGGTTCAACAGTAGTTATAATAAAGATTAGAATTTTTAGATGATTTAATATTTAACGAAAGAAGTTGTGTCATTCACGACCGCCTGACAATATTGTAACTTTTATTTTGATGTTTTGTCTAGATAAACATGCGTTCTTCACGAAGAGTTTGCTTAAACAATCCCGGTGCATTTTGCTACATTATAGCGAATACTTATTGCAGAAACGAAGAAAAAATATCACAGAGTTTATAAGATAAGGTTAAATGCTTATTTTAGCGTGGTGCTTGGAGACCAAGACAAGACTTGGAGATCAAGACAAGTCTTGGAGACCAATACAAGTCTTGGAGACCAAGACAAGTCTTGGAGATCAAGACAAGTCTTGGAGACCAAGACAAGTCTTGGAGACCAAGACAAGTCTTGGAGACCAAGACAAGTCTTGGAGACCAAGACAAGTCTTGGAGACCAAGACAAGTCTTGGAGACCAAGACAAGTCTTGGAGACCAAGACAAGTCTTGGAGACCAAGACAAGTCTTGGAGATCAAGACAAGTCTTGGAGACCAAGACAAGTCTTGGAGACCAAGACAAGTCCTGGAGACCAAGACAAGTCCTGCAGACCAAGACAAGTCTTGGAGACCAAGACAAGTCTTGGAGACCAAGACAAGTCTTGGAGACCAAGACAAGTCTTGGAGACCAAGACAAGTCTTGGAGATCAAGACAAGTCTTGGAGACCAAGACAAGTCTTGGAGACCAAGACAAGTCTTGGAAACCAAGACAAGTCTTGGAGACCAAGACAAGTCTTGGAGACCAAGACAAGTCTTGGAGACCAAGACAAGTCTTGGAGACCAAGACAAGTCTTGGAGACCAAGACAAGTCTTGGAGACCAAGACAAGTCTTGGAGATCAAGACAAGTCTTGGAGACCAAGACAAGTCTTGGAGACCAAGACAAGCCTTGGAGACCAAGACAAGTCTTGGAGACCAAGACAAGTCTTGGAGACCAAGACAAGTCTTGGAGACCAAGACAAGTCTTGGAGACCAAGACAAGTCTTGGAGACCAAGACAAGTCTTGGAGACCAAGACAAGTCTTGGAGATCAAGACAAGTCTTGGAGATCAAGACAAGTCCTGGAGACCAAGACAAGTCTTCGAGACCAAGACAAGTCTTGGAGACCAAGACAAGTCTTGGAGATCAAGACAAGTCCTGGAGACCAAGACAAGTCTTGGAGATCAAGACAAGTCTTGGAGACCAAGACAAGTCTTGGAGACCAAGACAAGTCTTGGAGACCAAGACAAGTCTTGGAGACCAAGACAAGTCTTGGAGACCAAGACAAGTCTTGGAGATCAAGACAAGTCCTGGAGACCAAGACAAGTCTTGGAGATCAAGACAAGTCCTGGAGACCAAGACAAGTCCTGGAGACCAAGACAAGTCTTGGAGACCAAGACAAGTCTTGGAGACCAAGACAAGTCTTGGAGACCAAGACAAGTCTTGGAGACCAAGACAAGTCATGGAGACCAAGACAAGTCTTGGAGACCAAGACAAGTCTTGGAGACCAAGACAAGTCTTGGAGACCAAGACAAGTCTTGGAGACCAAGACAAGTCTTGGAGACCAAGACAAGTCTTGGAGACCAAGACAAGTCTTGGAGACCAAGACAAGTCTTGGAGACCAAGACAAGTCTTGGAGACCAAGACAAGTCTTGGAGATCAAGACAAGTCTTGGAGACCAAGACAAGTCTTGGAGATCAAGACAAGTCTTGGAGACCAAGACAAGTCTTGGAGACCAAGACAAGTCTTGGAGACCAACACAAGTCTTGGAGACCAAGACAAGTCTTGGAGACCAACACAAGTCTTGGAGACCAAGACAAGTCTTGGAGACCAAGACAAGTCTTGGAGACCAAGACAAGTCTTGGGCTCCCTAAATGGTTTGCAAAACCTGTGTAGAATGCTTATGACAGTGGAACAATAGGTGTGCCTTTAGAATGGAGAGAGAGTCAAAAATCCACCATGACGATTATTTCTGTATGGTGAACGAAAAAGGTCTTATTCGATACAAGAAAGTCAAGTGAGAATATCATTTCTGGAGTCAGCAAGGAGACCTGTGCCACACGGTGAAGACGTTACCAGCGTTTACAACGCTGTTTGATCTTCCTCTGTCAGATGTTGAAGAAAATCAGGGTTTAGTAGGATGTAAGACAAGTGATACCAGAGGAAAGGAAATATAAACACATATGCAGTATAATGTGATCCTTTATTGACAACGTTTCGCCCACATAGTGGGCTTTTTCAAGTCACAAACAGATCTACCTGGGGTGGAAGATACGCGAGTATTTATAGTCAGGTTCAGAATGCTGAGGTCAGGTATAAATACTCCCGTACCTTCCACCCCAGGTAGATCTGTTTGTGACTTGAAAAAGCCCACTGTGTGGGCGAAACGTTGTTAATAAAGGATCACATTATACTGCATATATGTTTATATTTCCATTGTGTCGGTATTTTATACCATTTATTTCCACCGATACCAGAGGAGGTGAATATAAAGTAAGTATTTCAGCACGCCAGCTGTGGCATGCAAAGAGTACGTAACCTTTATTCGGCGCATGGACACACCCTCATTTACAGGCTATCTCCCCCAACCAGCGAACCAGGTTGCTAAGAGTTGATGATGGGGCCCCATCGTTCAACTAGTGACCAGGTTCTAGCCAATAAGAAGGTGGGATTGACAATCGCAGAGGTTATGTGGATACCGCTCTCCTGTCTGCCCTTGTCATTCCCACTCTAGAGCTGGTTGAAGCACGGTCTGCTATCTTGTGGCTTCTATTTCTGCCTTGCTTACCGTGGAGTGCACTATATTTATCACTGTACATAGTGTACATATTGCTGTTATAATTGGTGAAGGATAATATAAGTCTAAACTTTTTCTACTGTGTTTATTTGCTCCCATTACACCTGGGATAACAGGCCATTTGAAATCCTAGGTTGTAATATGGGTAGCCTGTCCGAGAGCTGGACTTAGAGAAACGGTTGAGCTTAGGGTGAAGCTTGTAGCAGGAACATTGTGTAGCTTGCTGTTTCGCTTCGCTTTACAAATTTTGCGTGTCAGTTGCTTATGATCAGCCTTGCTATTGTGTGATCGTTCAACAGCTCGCTACTAGCTTGTTCAGTGTGCTCGCTTCGCTACGGTCAATCTTGTGTGCAGTCGGCTTTGCTTGTATGCGTATTCTGCAATCGTACTGTGCATAGCTAAGCGTGTTCTGCAAATTAACGTGTTACGTTGGGGTATTCGTACTGTGCATAGCGAATAACTTATGCCACCTAGACGAGTCAGACGCCTGGTGTCGGCATATACTTTGCATAACCTACCTAAATTGTCCCTACAGCGTTGTTGGCAAATTGCTCGTTCCATTGGCATTCCCTATAAACGCACTCTTACAGCTGCGCAACTGCGTTCACTTATTGCTGACATACTTATTGAAGAAGAGATGGCACATCAAACTCCTCCCTTTACGGGAGCTAGGGAAAAAACTACTATGTTCTCGCAGGAGGAAGATGATATACCTACGGAGCAAAATGGTCAGTATAGTGCAGCTGGGTTGTCTCAGGGTGAATCAGCGTCGTTGGCACTTGAGCTGGCAAAAATCAATCTTGAGCAAACTAGGGAACAGAGAGCATTCGCAAGGGAAGAATTTGATAGGGAAAGAGAAAGGAGGCAGTTTTCGCATTCTGTAAACGATTTCAGTTTACAAAAAGCAGTACAGCTTGTTCCCCGCTTCAATGAGGCCGAACCAGAGCAATTTTTCGAAAGCTTCGAAAATCAGGCTCGAGCCTTGAGGTGGCCGGAACAGCACTGGGCAGCGTTGGTTCATACAGCATTATTGGGTAAGGCACAGGAATTTACGTCGGTATTAACTGACGCTGAATTCTCTGATTATCAAGTAGTGAAGACCACAGTGTTGGGAGCATATACATGTATCCCAGCTAAATATCGTAAGACCTTCAAATTGAACAGGCGGCAGCTTGGTCAATCCCTGGTGGACTTTGTGAGACAGCAAACCAAAGCTTTTACCAGCTGGTATAAAGCGAGTGGTGTCTCTAACTTTGAGGAGCTGGTGCAGCTTATTCTGATTGATAACCTGCTGGAGTCTGTGGGACCAGAGGTTCGTGTCTTTCTGCAGGATCGTGACTTAACCACTGCATTGGAGGCGGCCAGGTTGGCTGATACCTTCGAAACGAACCGCTCCTTGTCCGAGCGGTCCCGTCTCTCTTTTCAACAGTCTGGCGTGAGCAGAGATCGACAACATTGGAGAATGAAGTGCCAGCCGGAGGGAGAGCGTCTACGACATCCAACCAAGTCACCTGGTGAGCCACGCTTCTCAACATATGGTCCCCCTGCGGAGAGGCAAACTACTTATGGAGCATCTCGACAACAATATCCAGAGAGGCACCAGCCAGAACGACACCACTTGCAACGTCATCAGGGAGTAAAGGGCAAGCCTGTCGTCTGCTTCAGGTGTAATAAAGTAGGTCATATCAGTTCCAACTGCCCCCAAAAACCTCAACCCATCGGGAAAATCTCTAATATCCCTAGTAACATGTCCCCTAGAGAAGTAGAAAAAGGTATGGCCCCTTATTATTGCGAAAGTCTTATTTCCCTTCAGGAAAACTCAGAACCAACTAAAGTAAATACCTTTAGAGATACTGGAGCATATTGCTCACTTGTCAGAGAAGGAATATTACCCCTTTCAGAGAATACTTCCTTGAATTCCTCAGTTTTATTGGAAGCTTACGGAGGAGCTATATATTCAGTTCCTTTGCATAAAATTTATGTACAGTGCAAATATTACACTGGGTACTTGACTGTAGGTATCTCAAAAGGATTTCCCATGAAAAATGCCATGTTATTACTGGGTAATAACATTACTACTGTTACTTCGTGTCCTGAACCTATAATGATTAATGCTTCTCCAGTGTTGGCCATAACTCGGGCAACATCCCAAGGGTTGTCTGGGGAGAATGTTGACCTATCCTTGGACGACTCCGATCTCGGAATAGCCACGTTGTTTTATGAGACACACCGGCCGGAGTCTCGTAAATCAAGTGAACAGACCCCGATCAAGCCTTCCTATTCCCAGGTTGCAGGATTCCCAGATGTCTCTGTTTCCATGCCCGAGGGACTGTCCTTCCGGGAGGAACAACGTAAGGACCCTTCGTTAAAATTCACTTTTGAGGCAGCCATGGGTAAATCCTCTTTGGGTCATCCAGTCAAGTATGAAGTTAAAAATGATTATTTGGTATGCACTGAGACTGGTAAGGAGACAGAGGGCCGGCAATTATACGACAGGTTAGTGGTTCCAACCAAGTATAGACCTCAGATATTAAATATAGCTCATAATACGTCATCAGGAGGTCACTTAGGAATTACAAAAACCTTGTATAGAATCACAAAAGAATTTTATTGGCCAACATTAAAGAAAGATGTGAAGAATCATATTAGGTGTTGCCGAGAATGTCAGCAAGTTGGAAAACCTGGACATTCTATTAAACCTGCACCTCTCCAACCCATACCTGCTGATGGAGAACCTTTTGCAGATTTAATTATAGATTGTGTAGGTCCACTACCTAAGTCAAAGTCTGGAAATCAGTATTTATTTACAATTATGGATAAAGTAACCAGATATCCTGAAGCGATCCCAATGCGTAGTATCAATACTAAAGCTATTCTCAAAGCTTTAACAAAATTCATTTCTTGTTTTGGCATTCCTAAAACTATACAAAGTGATCAAGGTACTAACTTCACTGCCAAAGCATTTAGGGAAGTATTAACTAGGTTAGGGATAATTCACAACTTATCCACTGCCTATCACCCTCAGTCCCAAGGCGCCTTGGAAAGATTCCACCAAACATTAAAAACAATGATGAGAAGTTTTTGCATGCACTTTCCGACAGATTGGGATGAATCTCTACCGTTGTTGCTATTCTCAGTACGAGAGACGGTGCAAGAGTCTACAGGGTATAGTCCGTTTGAGCTGATCTTTGGGCACAATGTACGAGGTCCTCTTCGGGTGCTCAAAGAAGGATGGATGGGAGAAGACGTAAGCTCAGCACTCTACAACCCGTCTTCAAGGTTGCAGGTGGCACGTGAGTTAGCCACGGCTAACCTAAAGATAGCTCAAAGTAAGATGAAACAGAGGTATGACAAAAGTGCACAATTCCGCTCCTTCCATCCAGGAGACAAGGTGTTGGTGCAGGAACCTATACCTGGCCACACCTTGAAAGCTAGATTTACGGGACCTATGCAGATAGTAAGTAGATTATCTGATTTAAATTATGTGGTAGCTCCCATTGATAAGACCTCAAAAACAAAAACTTACCACATAAATCAAATCAAGGCCTTTCATACACCAGATAAAGTCCCAGTAATGACTCTGTCCTCTACCTCTGAGGACGACTCTGACTCTTTGCACTCTATCTCTGAAATTAATACTAAACTTTCAAATTCTGTCCTCCTCAAGGATCCTAGCCCGTTAATGGATGGATTATCTGAAATACAAGCAACCAATTTAACTGAGCTTCTACAGTCATATCCTAATATTTTTTCGGATGTGCCGAAAAAATGTACGTTAGGTTACCATGATGTAGATGTGGGAAAATCTAAACCAATTAAACTCTCCCCCTACAGAGCTAATCCTGAAAAGCAAAGGTTACTTCAGCAGGAAGTAGACTTCTTGTTAGAACATGGTTTAGTGGAGGAGTCATCTAGTCCATGGGCTTCACCGTGCATCCTAGTAAAGAAGGCTGATGGAGGGTTTCGTATGTGCACAGACTACCGTAAAGTGAACGAGGTCACAATTACAGATGCTTACCCTCTTCCTCGTCTGGATGACGTAATTGACTTTGTGGGTAAGGCTACTTTTGTGTCCAAATTAGATCTCCTTAAAGGTTACTATCAGGTACCTTTGACAGATAAGGCGAAGGAAATCTCTGCCTTCGTAATTCCAGGAGGTCATTATCAGTATACAGTTACCCCCTTCGGAATGAAAAATTCCCCCTCTTCATTCCAGAAACTCATCCATCAGGCTATTAAAGGACTTGAAGGCACGGCAGCATACCTAGATGATATTGTTGTGGTGTCTGATACTTGGGATCAACACCTACTTAGACTTAAAGCTCTGTTTGAGACCTTTAAGAATTCCCAATTAACAGTTAATTTATCTAAATCTTCCTTTGGCCAGGCCACTATCAC
Source organism: Cherax quadricarinatus (assembly GCF_038502225.1). Lineage (NCBI taxonomy): Eukaryota > Metazoa > Arthropoda > Malacostraca > Decapoda > Parastacidae > Cherax > Cherax quadricarinatus. Next base: position 9,909,769 of record NC_091383.1, read on the forward strand.
TTTTCTAGGCCATGAAGTAGGTAGTGGTAATGTTGCACCTAAACTTGCTAAAGTTCTTTCGATTAAAGATTATCCAGTTCCTCATGATAGGAAATCTCTTCAACGTTTCCTAGGCATGATAGGATTTTACAGAAGATTCTGTAAGAATTTCTCAGATATTGTAGCCCCTCTTACCTCTCTTACCAGTCATAAAGTTCCCTTTAATTGGACGTCAGATTGTAACACTGCTTTTAATAAAGCAAAAAGATTATTGTGCTCTGCACCCATTCTCCTGTCTCCAGACTTCTCCAAACCTTTTTCATTACAGGTTGATGCTTGTGAGTCTGGGGTTGGGGCGGTACTATTACAAATCGGGAACAAGGAGTTGCAGCCTGTAGCATACTTTTCAGCTAAGTTCCAGCCACATCAGAGAGCTTACTCTACCATTGAAAAAGAAGCCCTCGCGCTGGTAATGGCTTTGGAGCATTTCGATGTTTATGTGGGCCAGACATCGCAGGTGGTCACAGTCTACAGTGATCACAACCCGTTAGTCTATCTCCAAGCCATGAAGAATCACAACACAAGGCTTATGCGTTGGACGCTCAGGCTGCAGCCCTATAACTTCAAAATTCGTTACATTGCCGGCAAAGAAAATGTGTTGGCAGACTCTTTGTCAAGAGTCTAGTTTAATATTTTATTTAGGTTAGGATGTATTTGTGGTAACCCCCCTTTCAAGCTCTTTTTTTTATCCCCTGATGTGGGGGTTTTTTTTAGTGAGGGGATACGGGCTACCGTCCGCTTGTATCTTGGACCTATGTTGGCTTATCTGACTGCTGTCTCACTCTGAGTTTAGGGTTTGGCTTTCAGGCACTAGGAAAGCTGAGCTCTATCTAAGAGTTGGATGGTGGAGAGGATAGGCGGTCCCATTATTTTGTGCCATGGCGGCACGGTTACCACTGGGAGGTGGCAGCCTAATCCTGAGCCTTCTCGGGGGTGGGGGTGTGGCATGCAAAGAGTACGTAACCTTTATTCGGCGCATGGACACACCCTCATTTACAGGCTATCTCCCCCAACCAGCGAACCAGGTTGCTAAGAGTTGATGATGGGGCCCCATCGTTCAACTAGTGACCAGGTTCTAGCCAATAAGAAGGTGGGATTGACAATCGCAGAGGTTATGTGGATACCGCTCTCCTGTCTGCCCTTGTCATTCCCACTCTAGAGCTGGTTGAAGCACGGTCTGCTATCTTGTGGCTTCTATTTCTGCCTTGCTTACCGTGGAGTGCACTATATTTATCACTGTACATAGTGTACATATTGCTGTTATAATTGGTGAAGGATAATATAAGTCTAAACTTTTTCTACTGTGTTTATTTGCTCCCATTACACCTGGGATAACAGGCCATTTGAAATCCTAGGTTGTAATACCAGCAGTTCTCCAACAAAAAATCCAGTGATCTGATACGTAACTGCAGTCTGTCAAAACAATCTGAGCTTTTAGCATTAATATTAAAAGAAGAGAACTGTCTACAACAAGAAGATAAAATAACAACTTATCGGAAGAGAGAGATTGAACTCCTTCCTTACTTCAGCCAATTTAAAGAACCTGTTGTGATGAATGGTTTGAAAAACCGACAAGTTGAAGATTGAGACACTTATGCAGCATATGGGAATCTTTATTCAGGAAACGTTTCGCCACACAGTGGCTTCATCAGTCCAATACAAAGAGGAAGGCGTAAGGAGAGGAGGAGAATGAGGTAATCAGTCCCTCAACCTGGAGTCGATGTGTTCAGTCCATCAATCTTGTAGAATGTACAGTATAGGGCCGTAGACGTGGCTTATATACTGAAGTGAGGTGAGGTGAAGCAGGTGGAGGCGGGGTCATAGTGGTACCATCCACTAGTCGAAGTAGGTCTTCGTCCAAAGGTTGAACAAGTGTTGAAGAATTCTTTGTAACAAGATCCCATGATGCTGCAGTGTCTGACAGTTGTGATGAATGGTTTGAAAAACCGACAAGTTGAAGATTGAGACACTTATGCAGCATATGGGAATCTTTATTCAGGAAACGTTTCGCCACACAGTGGCTTCATCAGTCCAATACAAAGACGAAGGCGTAAGGAAAGGAGGAGTGATTACCTCATACTCCTCCTTTCCTTACGCCTTCCTCTTTGTATTGGACTGATGAAGCCACTGTGTGGCGAAACGTTTCCCGAATAAAGATTCCCATATGCTGCATAAGTGTCTCAATCTTCAAAGAACCTGTACACTGGAATAACATCCCTGAACCTCTTCTTCGAATTGGACTTGAATATCGACCAGGAGATTAGCGGCTGCTTATAGACAGCTCCATTAGAAGTTTGAAATATATCTTATTGCACAATAGTAACCGATATCCATTTCTTCCTATTTCTCGCTCAACAAAACTGTGCTGGTGACCAACATACCTGGAGAGAGTTTACCTGGAGAGAGTTTCGGGGGTCAATGCCCCCGCGGCCCGGTCTGTGACCAAATCGTGCATATAATTCTTTCATATGCAGTAATTAGTGATTTTTAATTATCTTTTCGTGTTAATCTGTTGTTATTATTTCACTTCTGTATGATCTAAAAAATAATTTAAGTATAATTTGTAAGTTAGTCCCGCCTAACCATTGTATTCCTCAAAATTTATCAAAAACTAGAACCAATCAAACAAAAGCGATGACATATTTGGAATCAGCATCTACAAACTTACCCTAAAATCTGTGTAATGTCATTGGTAAGTAAATGAATTATGACAAGTGAATAATAATAATAATAATTAAAACACAAATAATAATAATAATATTAATAATAATAATAATAAAATAATAACAATAATAATAATAATAATAATAATAATAATAATAATAATAATAATAATAATAAAATAATAATAATAATAATAAAAATAATAATAATAATAATAATAATAATAATAATAATAATAATAATAATAATAATAATAATAATAATAATAATAAGGAGAAGCAGAGGAAGATAAAAATAGCTCCCCAGACAGACTCGGTTTCTCTCAAAAGTTGTATAAGATTTATTAGCATAGTCGTATTTATTAGTTTAACTGTACTTGTTAGTATAATTGTACTTGTTACTGTAACTGTACTTGTTAGTACAATTGTACATGTTTCTGTAACTGTACTTGTTAGTGTAATTGTACTTGTTACTGTAACTGTACTTGTTAGTACAATTGTACATGTTTCTGTAACTGTACTTGTTAGTATAATTGTACTTGTTACTGTAACTGTACTTGTTAGTACAATTGTACATGTTTCTGTAACTGTACTTGTTAGTATAATTGTACTTGTTACTGTAACTCTACTTCTTACTGTAACTGCACTTGTTAGTATAATTGTACTTGTTACTGTAACTGTACTTGTTACTGTAACTGTACTTGTTACTGTAACTGTACTTGTTACTGTAACTGTGCTTGTTACTGTAACTGTACTTGTTACTGTAACTGTACTTGTTTGTATAATTGTACTTGTTACTGTAACTGTACTTGTTACTGTAACTGTACTTGTTAGTATAATTGTACTTGTTACTGTAACTGTACTTGTAACTGTAACTGTACTTGTTAGTATAATTGTACTTGTTACTGTAACTGTACTTGTTAGTATAATTGTACTTGTTACTGTAACTGTACTTGCTACTGTAACTGTACTTGTTACTGTAACTGTACTTGTTAGTATAATTGTACTTGTTACTGTAACTGTACTTGTTACTGTAACTGTACTTGTTAGCATAATTGTACTTGTTACTGTAACTGTACTTGTTAGTATAATTGTACTTGTTACTATAACTGTACTTGTTACTGTAACTGTATTTGTTACTGTAACTGTAATTGTTACTGTAATTGTACTTGTTGCTGTAACTGTACTTGTTACTGCAACTGTACTTGTTAGTATAATTGTACTTGTTAGTATAATTGTACTTGTTACTGTAACTGTTCTTGCTACTGTAAGTGTACTTGTTACTGTAACTGTACTTGTTAGTATAATTGTACTTGTTACTGTAACTGTACTTGTTACTGTAACTGTACTTGTTAGTATAATTGTACTTGTTACTGTAACTGTACTTGTTACTGTAACTGTACTTGTTAGTATAATTGTACTTGTTACTGTAACTGTACTTATTAGTGTAATTGTACTTGTTACTGTAACTGTACTTGTTAGTGTAATTGTACTTGTTACTGTAACTGTTCTTGTTAGTATAATTGTACTTGTTACTGTAACTGTACTTGTTACTGTAACTGTACTTGTTAGTATAATTGTACTTGTTACTGTAACTGTACTTGTTACTGTAACTGTACTTGTTAGTATAATTGTACTTGTTACTGTAACTGTACTTGTTAGTGTAATTGTACTTGTTACTGTAACTGTACTTGTTAGTATAATTGTACTTGTTACTGTAACTGTACTTGTTAGTGTAATTGTACTTGTTACTGTAACTGTTCTTGTTAGTATAATTGTACTTGTTACTGTAACTGTACTAGTTAGTATAATTGTACTTGTTACTGTAACTGTACTTGTTACTGTAACTGTACTTGTTAGTACAATTGTACTTGTTACTGTAACTGTACTTGTTAGTACAATTGTACTTGTTACTGTAACTGTACTTGCTACTGTAACTGTACTTGTTAGTATAATTGTACTTGTTACTGTAACTGTACTTGTTACTGTAACTGTACTTGTTAGTATAACTGTACTTGTTAGTATAATTGTACTTGTTACTGTAACTGTACTTGTTAGTATAATTGTACTTGTTACTGTAACTGTACTTGTTAGTATAATTGTACTTGCTGATATAACTGTACTTGTTACTGTAACTGTACTTGTTACTGTAACTGTACTTGTTAGTATAATTGTATAATTGTACAGGACTCGCAGCAATAATTTTAAGCTGGAAAAATTCAGATTCAGGAAGGATATAGGAAAGTACTGGTTTGGTAATTGAGTTGTGGATGAGTGGAACAAACTCCCAAGTACCGTTATAGAGGCCAGAACGTTGTGTAGCTTTAAAATTAGGTTAGATAAATACATGAGTGGGTGTGGGTGGGTGTGAGTTGGACCTGACTAGCTTGTGCTGCTAGTTCTGATGCCGTGCTCCTTCCTTAAGTGACCTGACTAGGTGCGTCATTGGGTTAATCCGGGGGGGGGGAACATGGACCTGCTTCGCATGGGCCAGTAGGCCTGATGCAGTGTTCCTTCTTTCTTATGTTCTTATTTTCTAACTGCACTTGTTAGTATAATTGTACTTGTTACTGTAACTGTACTTGTTAGTATAATTGTACTTGTTACTATAACTGTACTTGTTAGTATAATTGTACTTGTTACTATAACTGTACTTGTTAGTATAATTGTACTTGTTACAATAACTGTACTTGTTAGTACATTTGTACTTACTTTAAACACAATAGAACACCTTCATTAAGTTAAACATCACTTGGGTTCATAGTAAAACACTGAGGCTTCGGTGCAATGAATCTCATATCCCAAGAAAGACAAACACATTGCGTGTACTTACTAAGGACGGTCATGGGAGATGTTGAAGCCTCAGTGCGGAAGCTGGGATGTTCGGCGATAACCTCACAGCGGTACTGACCAGAGGCTGACACTGCCAGTCTTGTTAGTGACAGTGTCACTCGTTGCTCGTTACGGAACACTTCCTGCCAAGACAAATACACTCGTTAAACGTCATTCATAAAACGATGTGAACAAATATAACCTAAAGGCTTTCAGTGCTTCCACACATCTTCGGAGGAATAGGAAGAAGAGGGAAGAGAAGTGTGTTTTATGTTAAGCTGTGAGGTGACACCTAAGTGTGTCAGCACATGTTAGCGCTGTCAGCACATGTTAGTGCTGTCAGCACATGATAGCGCTCTGGTCTTATTTCCGGTTTTCATTGTTGAATTTTTTTTTTTGTATTTGCATTCACTCATTTTATTGTAATTTCTTCCAAAAAAGAATATGTATATATATATATATATATATATATATATATATATATATATATATATATATATATATATATATATATATATATATATATATATATAGATGGGGTTGTAAGAGAAGTAAATGCGAGGGTCTTGGCAAGAGGCGTGGAGTTAAAAGATAAAGAATCACACACAAAGTGGGAGTTGTCACAGCTGCTCTTTGCTGATGACAATGTGCTCTTGGGAGATTCTGAAGAGAAGTTGCAGAGATTGGTGGATGAATTTGGTAGGGTGTGCAAAAGAAGAAAATTAAAGGTGAATACAGGAAAGAGTAAGGTTATGAGGATAACAAAAAGATTAGGTGATGAAAGATTGGATATCAGATTGGAGGGAGAGAGTATGGAGGAGGTGAACGTATTCAGATATTTGGGAGTGGACGTGTCAGCGGATGGGTCTATGAAAGATGAGGTGAATCATAGAATTGATGAGGGAAAAAGAGTGAGTGGTGCACTTAGGAGTCTGTGGAGACAAAGAACTTTGTCCTTGGAGGCAAAGAGGGGAATGTATGAGAGTATAGTTTTACCAACGCTCTTATATGGGTGTGAAGCGTGGGTGATGAATGTTGCAGCGAGGAGAAGGCTGGAGGCAGTGGAGATGTCATGTCTGAGGGCAATGTGTGGTGTGAATATAATGCAGAGAATTCGTAGTTTGGAAGTTAGGAGGAGGTGCGGGATTACCAAAACTGTTGTCCAGAGGGCTGAGGAAGGGTTGTTGAGGTGGTTCAGACATGTAGAGAGAATGGAGCGAAACAGAATGACTTCAAGAGTGTATCAGTCTGTAGTGGAAGGAAGGCGGGGTAGGGGTCGGCCTAGGAAGGGTTGGAGGGAGGGGGTAAAGGAGGTTTTGTGTGCGAGGGGCTTGGACTTCCAGCAGGCATGCGTGAGCGTGTTTGATAGGAGTGAATGGAGACAAATGGTTTTTAATACTTGACGTGCTGTTGGAGTGTGAGCAAAGTAACATTTATGAAGGGATTCAGGGAAACCGGCAGGCCGGACTTGAGTCCTGGAGATGGGAAGTACAGTGCCTGCACTCTGAAGGAGGGGTGTTAATGTTGCAGTTTAAAAACTGTAGTGTAAAGCACCCTTCTGGCAAGACAGTGATGGAGTGAATGATGGTGAAAGTTTTTCTTTTTCGGGCCACCCTGCCTTGGTGGGAATCGGCCGGTGTGATAATAAAAAAAAAAAAAAAAAAAAAAAAAAAAAAAAAAAAAAAAAAAAAATATATATATATATATATATATATATATATATATATATATATATATATATATATATATATATATATATATATATATATATATATATATATATATATATGATGGTAGGATTGCTGGTTTCTTTTTCTGTCTCATAAACACGCTAGATAACAGGGATATCTTGCTACTCCTACTTACACTTTGGTCACACTTCACAGACACGCACATGCATATATATATACATACCTCTGGGTTTTTCTCCTTTTTCTAAATAGCTCTTGTTCTTCTTTATTTCTTCTATTGTCCATGGGGAAGTGGAAAAGAATCTTTCCTCCGTAAGCCATGCGTGTCGTATGAGGCGACTAAAATGCCGGGAGCAATGGACTAGTAACCCCTTTTCCTGTAGACATTTACTAAAAAAGAGAAGAAGAAAAACTTTATAAAACTGGGATGCTTAAATGTGCGTGGATGTAGTGCGGATGACAAGAAACAGATGATTGCTGATGTTATGAATGAAAAGAAGTTGGATGTCCTGGCCCTAAGTGAAACAAAGCTGAAGGGGGTAGGGGAGTTTCGGTGGGGGGAAATAAATGGGATTAAATCTGGAGTATCTGAGAGAGTTAGAGCAAAGGAAGGGGTAGCAGTAATGTTGAATGATCAGTTATGGAAGGAGAAAAGAGAATATGAATGTGTAAATTCAAGGATTATGTGGATTAAAGTAAAGGTTGGATGCGAAAAGTGGGTCATAATAAGCGTGCATGCACCTGGAGAAGAGAGGAATGTAGAGGAGAGAGAGAGATTTTGGGAGATGTTAAGTGAATGTATAGGAGCCTTTGAACCAAGTGAGAGAGTAATTGTGGTAGGGGACCTGAATGCTAAAGTAGGAGAAACTTTTAGAGAGGGTGTGGTAGGTAAGTTTGGGGTGCCAGGTGTAAATGATAATGGGAGCCCTTTGACTGAACTTTGTATAGCAAGGGGTTTAGTTATAGGTAATACATATTTTAAGAAAAAGAGGATAAATAAATATACAAGATATGATGTAAGGGTGAAATGACAGTAGTTTGTTGGATTATGTATTGGTAGATAAAAGACTGTTGAGTAGACTGCAGGATGTACATGTTTATAGAGGGGCCACAGATATATCATATCACTTTTTAGTTGTAGCTACACTGAGAGTAAAAGGTAGATGGGATACAAGGAGAATAGAAGCATCAGGGAAGAGAGAGGTGAAGGTTTATAAACTAAAAGAGGAGGCAGTTAGGGTAAGATATAAACAGCTATTGGAGGATAGATGGGCTAATGAGAGCATAGGCAATGGGGTCGAAGAGGTATGGGGTAGGTTTAAAAATGTAGTGTTAGAGTGTAAAGCAGAAGTTTGTGGTTGCAGGAAAGTGGGTGTGGGAGGGAAGAGGAGCGATTGTTGGAATGATGATGTAAAGAGAGTAGTAAGGGAGAAAAAGTTAGCATATGAGAAGGTTTTACAAAGTAGAAGTGATGCAAGGAGGGAAGAGTATATGGAGAAAAAGAGAGAGGTTAAGAAAGTGGTGAAGCAATGTAAAAAGAGAGCAAATGAGAGAGTGGGTGAGAGGTTATCAACAAATTTTGTTGAAAATAAGAAAAAGTTTTGGAGTGAGATTAACAAGTTAAGGAAGCCTAGAGAACAAACGGATTTGTCGGTTAAAAATAGGAGAGGAGAGTTATTAAATGGAGAGTTAGAGGTTTGGGAAGATGGAAGGAATATTTTGAGGAATTGTTAAATGTTGATAAAGATAGGGAAGCTGTGATTTTGTGTATAGGGCAAGGAGGACTAACATCTTGTAGGAGTGAGGAAGAGCCAGTTGTGAGTGTGGGGGAAGTTCGTGAGGCAGTGGGTAAAATGAAAGGGGGTAAGGCAGCCGGGATTGATGGGATAAAGATAGAAATGTTAAAAGCAGGTGGGGATATAGTTTTGGAGTGGTTGGTGCAATTATTTAATAAATGTATGGAAGAGGGTTAGGTACTAGGGATTGGCAGAGAGCATGCATTGTTCCTTTGTATAAAGGTAAAGGGGACAAAAGAGAGTGCAAAAATTATAGGGGGATAAGTCTGTTGAGTATACCTGGTAAAGTGTATGGTAGAGTTATTATTGAAAGAATTAAGAGTAAGACGGAGAATAGGACAGCAGATGAACAAGGAGGCTTTAGGAAAGGTAGGGGGTGTGTGGACCAGGTGTTTACAGTGAAACATATAAGTGAACAGTATTTAGATAAGGCTAAAGAGGTTTTTGTGGCATTTATGGATTTGGAAAAGGCGTATGACAAGGTGGATAGGGGGGCAATGTGGCAGATGTTGCAGGTGTTTGGCGTAGGAGGTAGGTTACTGAAAGCAGTGAAGAGTTTTTACGAGGATAGTGAGGCTCAAGTTAGAGTATGTAGGAGAGAGGGAGATTATTTCCCAGTAAAAGTAGGCCTTAGACAAGGATGTGTGATGTCACCGTGGTTGTTTTATATATTTATAGATGGGGTTGTAAGAGAAGTAAATGCGAGGGTCTTGGCAAGAGGCGTGGAGTTAAAAGATAAAGAATCACACATAAAGTCGGAGTTGTCACAGTTGCTCTTTGCTGATGACACTGTGCTCTTTGGGAGATTCTGAAGAGAAGTTGCAGAGGTTGGTGGATGAATTTGGTAGGGTATGTAAAAGAAGAAAATTAAAAGTGAAAATAGGAAAGAGTAAGGTTATGAGGATAACAAAAAGATTAGGTGATGAAAGATTGGATATCAGATTGGAGGGAGAGAGTATGGAGGAGGTGAATGTATTCAGATATTTGGGAGTGGACGTGTCAGCGGTTGAGTCTATGAAAGATGAGGTGAATCACAGAATAGATGAGGGAAAAAGAGTGAGTGGTGCACTTAGGAGTCTGTGGAGACAAAGAACTTTGTCCGTGGAAGAGTATAGTTTTACCAACGCTCTTATATGGGTGTGAAGCATGGGTGATGAATGTTGCAGCGAGGAGAAGGCTGGAGGCAGTGGAGATGTCATGTCTGAGGGCAATGTCCAGCGTGAATATAATGCAGAGAATTCGTAGTTCGGAAATTAGGAGAAGGTATGGGATTACCGAAACTATTATCCAGAGGGCTGAGGAGGGGTTGTTGAGGTGGTTCAGACATGTAGAGAGAATGGAACAAAACAGAATGTCTTCGAGAGTGTATAAATCTGTAGTGGAGGGAAGGCGGGATATGGGTCGGCCTAGGAAAGGTTGGAGGGAGGGGATAAAGGAAGTTTTGTGTGCGAGGGGCTTGGACTTCCAGCAAGCGTGCATGAGCGCATTTGATATGAGTGAATGGAGACAAATGGTTTCTAATACTTGACTTGCTGTTGGAGTGTGAGCAAAGCAATATTTTTGAAGGGATTCAGAGAAACCGGCAGGCTGGACTTGAGTCCTGGAGATGGGAAGTACAGTGCCTGCACTCTGAAGGAGGGGTGTTAATGTTGCAGTTTAAAAACTGTAGTGTAAAGCACACCTCTGGCAAGAGTGAATGATGAAAGTTTTTCTTTATCGGGTCAACCTGCCTTGGTGGGAATCGGCCGATGTGTTAATAAAAATAATATATATATATATTAGGAATTCGCAAGAGCAGGCGAAATATACACAAACACTGATCTCTAGCTTAAGGAAACTCGAACCTACGAACCTTGGAACAAGGTACGCAGTGCCTTACCAATCTACCCACCCTGGACCAATGCCAAGTGCTATGGAAGTTTCCAGAGATATAAGGAACCCTGCATCACCACACTGTATCTTCACTATACTGTATCTTCACTATACTGTATCTTCACCATGTCTTTATGTACTTAATTACCCATGTATGTACTTAATAAAACATGTATGTACTTAATAAAACATGTATGTACTTAATAAAACATGTATGTACTTAATAACCCATGACATTTTGTACTTCATAACCCTTGTATTTTTGTACTTAATAAGCCATGTCTTTCTGTGCTTAATAAGCCATGTCTTTCTGTACTTAATAAGCCATGTCTTTCTGTACTTAATAAGCCATGTCTTTCTGTACTTAATAAGCCATGTCTTTCTGTACTTAATAAGCCATGTCTTTCAGTACTTAATAAGCCATATCCTTCTGTACTTAATAAGCCATGTCTTTCTGTACTTAATAAGCCATGTCTTTCTGTACTTAATAAGCCATGTCTTTCTGTACTTAATAAGCCATGTCTTTCTGTGCTTAATAAGCCATTTCTTTCTGTACTTAATAAGCCATGTCTTTCTGTACTTAATAAGCCATGTCTTTCTGTACTTAATAAGCCATGTCTTTCAGTACTTAATAAGCCATATCCTTCTGTACTTAATAAGCCATGTATTTCTGTACTTAATAAGCCATGTCTTTCTGTACTTAATAAGCCATGTCTTTCTGTACTTAATAAGCCATGTCTTTCTGTACTTAATAAGCCATGTCTTTCTGTACTTAAGCCATGTTTTTCTCTACTTAATAAGCCATGTCTTTCTGTACTTAATAAGCCATGTCTTTCTGTACTTATTAAGCCATGTCTTTCTGTACTTAATCAGCCATGTCTTTCTGTACTTAATAACCTATGTCTTTCTGTACTTAATAAGCCATGTCTTTCTGTACTTAATAAGCCATGTCTTTCTGTATTTAATAAGCCATGTCTTTCTGTACTTAATAAGCCATGTCTTTCTGTACTTAATAAGCCATGTTTTTCTCTACTTAATAAGCCATGTCTTTCTGTACTTAATAAGCCATGTCTTTCTGTACTTATTAAGCCATGTCTTTCTGTACTTAATCAGCCATGTCTTTCTGTACTTAATAACCTATGTCTTTCTGTACTTAATAAGCCATGTCTTTCTGTACTTAATAAGCCATGTCTTTCTGTATTTAATAAGCCATGTCTAGTTTTTAAGTATTTATGAAGCACTAAGATAAGTCAGACTAAAATAGACAGGTGTTATTGGCTTGTGTATTAAGGATCAATAAATTATTACATATAAACTATCACATGGATATTGCAGAAAAAAAAATATTAGTACATTACTCTGACTCAAGAAATCGTAATGACACGATTGCAAATAAACCATACCCCCGGCCGGGATAGAACCCGCGGTCTTAGAGTCTCAAAACTCCAGCCCGTCGCGTTAGCCACTAGACCAGCTAGCCACAATAAGATTCATCCAACTAGGTATATTGTACATTGTACTAATAGCACATAGTACATTGTACATTGTACTTGTATTAATAAGATCCCTTAAAGTATTACAAATAATTGATAAAATGGATTTAATTTATTCCAAGATCGTTGTTGTGATTCTATACACACATTATCATACAAATTTCTCGGACTTTAGGAAATTGCTAGTAAGCTGTCAGACTTACGATTATGAACATAAGAACATAAGAAAGGAGCACTGCAACAGGCCTACTGGCCCATGCGAGGCAGGTCCAATTCTCCCACCGGCTTAAGCCAATGCCCTAACCTAGTCAGATGAGACACATTCACTTAAGGGAAGAACACGGCATCTGACCTACTTGCACAAGCTAGTCAGGTCCAACTCACACCCACCATTATGACAATTTTTCAGTGTTTAATCCAAATGAAGCACAATGATGGATCATTAATGATTAACGTTCTTAACAAGTGTTTTGTAAGCGAGATTAACATAGATTTTGGGAGGATTAGAAGTTTAGCTTTCACAACAGCTGTGTGTGTGTGTGTGTGTGTGTGTGTGTGTGTGTGTGTGTGTGTGTGTGTGTGTGTGTGTGTGTGTGTGTGTGCGTGTGTGTGTGTGTGTGTGTGTGTGTGTGTGTGTGTGTGTGTGTGCGTGTACTCACGTAGTTGTACTCACCTAGTTGAAGTTGAAGGGGTTGAGTCCTAGCTCCTGGCCCCGCCTCTTCACTGATCGCTACTAGGTCACTCTCCCTGAACCTTGAGCTTTATCATACCTCTGCTTAAAGCTATGTATGGATCCTGCCTCCACTACATTGCTTCCCAAACTATTCCACTTACTGACTACTCTGTGGCTGAAGAAATACTTCCTAACATCCCTGTGATTCATCTGTGTCTTCAACTTCCAACTGTGTCCCCTTGTTACTGTGTCCAATCTCTGGAACATCCTGTCTTTGTCCACCTTGTCAATTCTTCTCAGTATTTTGTATGTCGTTATCATGTCCCCCCTATCTCTCCTGTCCTCCAGTGTCGTCAGGTTGATTTCCCTTAACCTCTCATCATAGGACATACCTTTTAACTCTGGGACTAGTCTTGTTGCAAACCTTTGCACTTTCTCTAGTTTCTTTACGTGCTTGGCTAGGTGTGGGTTCCAAACTGGTGCCGCATACTCCAATATGGGCCTAACGTACACGGTGTACAGGGTCCTGAATGATTCCTTATTAAGATGTCGGAATGCTGTTCTGAGGTTTGCTAGGCGCCCATATGCTGCAGCAGTTATATGGTTGATGTGCGCTTCAGGAGATGTGCCTGGTGTTATACTCACCCCAAGATCTGTTTCCTTGAGTGAGGTTTGCAGTCTTTGGCCATCTAAACTATATTGTGTCTGTGGTCTTCTTTGCCCTTCGCCAATCTTAATGACTTTGCATTTGGCAGGGTTAAACTCAAGGAGCCAGTTGCTGGACCAGGCTTGTAGCCTGTCCAGGTCCCTTTGTAGTCCTGCCTGATCCTCGTCCGATTTGATTCTTCTCATTAACTTCACATCATCTGCAAACAAGGACGCTTCTGAGTCTATCCCTTCCGTTACGTCATTCACATATACCAGAAACAGCACAGGTCCTAGGGCCGACCCCTGTGGAACCCCGCTTGTCACAGGCGCCCACTCTGACATCTCGTCACGTATCATGACTCGTTGTTGCCTCCCTGTCAGGTATTCTCTGATCCATTGCAGTGCCTTTCCTGTTATGTGTGCCTGATCCTCTAGCTTTTGCAGTAACCTCTTGTGAGGAACTGTGTCGAAGGCCTTGCAGTCCAAAAAAATGCAGTCGATCCACCCCTCTCTCTCTTGACTTACTTCTGTCATCTTGTCATAAAACTCCAGTAGGGTTGTGACACAGGATTTTCCTTCTCTGAAACCGTGCTGGTTGAAAATTATACACTTGTTTCTTTCCAGGTGCCCCACCACTCTCCTCCTGATGATCTTCTCCATAACTTTGCATACGATGCACGTTATTGATACAGGTCTGTAGTTTAGTGCCTCATGTTTGTCTCCTTTTTTAAAAATTGGGACTACATTTGCCATCTTCCATACCTCAGGGAGTTGTGCAATTTCAATGGATGTGTTGAAGATCTTTGTTAATGGCACACACAGCATCTCTGCTCCCTCTCTAAGGACCCATGGAGAGATGTTGTCTGGTCCCACCGCCTTTGAGGTGTCAAGTTCACATAGCAGCTTCTTCACCTCCTCCTTGGTTATGTATACCTCATCCAGTACTTGTTGGTGTACCTCCCTGTTCTGATTTCCTGGAGTCCTACTGGTTTCCACTGTAAATACTTCTTTAAATCTCGTGTTGAGCTCCTCACATACCTCTCGGTCATTTCTTGTGAACTCCCCATCACCCTTCCTCAGTCTGATTACCTGATCCTTGACTGTTGTTTTCCTCCTGATGTGGCTATACAACAGCTTCGGGTCAGACTTGACTTTCGATGCTATGTCATTTTCATATTGTCGCTGAGCCTCCCTTCTTATCCGTGCATATTCGTTTCTGGCTCTTCGGCTAATCTCTTTATTTTCCTGAGTTCTCTGTCTTCTGTACCTTTTCCATTCTCTAGTACAACTAGTTTTTGCCTCCCTACACCTTTGGGTGAACCAAGGACTTGTTCTGTTCTTCCCATTGTTTCTGTTTCCCTTGGGAACAAACCTCTCCTCTGCCTCCTTGCATTTTGTTGCCACATAGTCCATCATTTCTTGTACTGTTTTTCCTGTCAGTTCCCTCTCCCACTGAATGTCTTGCAGGAAGTTCCTCATGCCTGACTAGTTCCCTCTTTTGTAGTTTGGTTTTTCCCATCCTATTCCTGCTACTCTCTCCACTTGATACTCAACTATGTAGTCAAAGCTCAGAACCACATGATCACTAGCTCCTAGGGGCCTTTCATACATGATATCCTTGATGTCCGAACTACTCAAGGTGAATACAAGGTCCAGTCTTGCTGGATCATCCTCACCTCTCTCTCTGGTAGTGTCTTTAACATGTTGGTGCATGAGGTTTTCCAGTACCACATCCATCATCTGGCTCTCCATGTTTTGGGACCCCCATGGGGCTCCAGGTTTTCCCAGTCAATCTCCTTGTGATTGAAATCACCCATAACTAGTAACTTTGCTCCCCCCATGTGTGCTCTTCTGGCCACCTCGGCTAGTGTGTCGACCATTGCTCTGTTTCTCTCATCGTATTCTTCTCTTGGCCTCCTGCAGTTCTGTGGTGGGTTGTACATTACTGCAATTATCACCTTATGTCCCTCAGACTGGATTGTTCCTACTAAGTAGTCCCTTTCGCCCGTGCCATCCATTCCTTCTATTTCCTCAAAACCCCAGTGGTTTTTAATGAGCAGTGCAACTCCTCCTCCCCCTCTCCTCCCTCTGTCTTTCCTGAGGATTTGATATCCGGATGGAAAGAATGCATTTGTTATTATTCTGGTGAGTTTTGTTTCTGTGAGTGCTATTATGTCTGGGGATGTCTTCTTGATTCTTTCATGCCACTCCTCACACTTATTTGTTATTCCATCTGCATTTGTATACCACACCTTCAACTTCTTTTCTAAGACTGTGGTCTGGGAGGTATATTGGGGTTGAGGAAGTGGGAGACCTGATAAGGAACTATGGGTGGTTGCTGTGGGGGTGGAGTTTGTAATGCAGTGGGTGGGGGCATTGGATGTGGCATGGGTGTTTTGGTTTAGAATGTTTGGTTGCACTGGGGTTGACCTGGTTGGGGGGCTTCTATAGGAAGTTGTGAGGGAGGCTGTATTTGATCTTCTTCCTGGGTCTGGGATCTCCTGGCTGTCTCCTCCATCCCATCTCTTTCCTCCTTTCGCCTTTGTACCATCTCTCTCAGTTTCTTCCTTTCTTCTCGTGTTCTGTCACGGTCGAGATACACCTTCCTGTATGCCAGCATGTCCCTTAATCTTGCTTTCTCCTGCAGGATCCTGTTCCGAGTCGATTCTGCCTTGAAAGTCACTTTCATTGGCCTGGTTCTTCTTCTTGCAAACCCCCCTATTCTCCGAAAATTTTCCAGCTGGGTCATGTCATCTTCTCCTATTGCTTTTATGCTTTCAATTGTTTTTTTTTCCCTTGTTTTCTTGCTTCATATGTTCCCCTTCAATATCCTGGAGCCCATACACAAAGACTAACCTGTCCCTTTCATTCTCCCACTGCATATCCTTGTGTATCCACTCATTCAACTTAATTTCCTCCATTGCAGCTTTCCTTTCTTCAGTCTCACTATCGATTGTACTTGGGCTCTGTGGCCTGTCATTTTCCCTTCTCGGCTTTCCATGGGCTCTGCTGTGGGCTGTTAGGGCCTCCACATATAGCTTAGCTCTTTCATTTACTACAGTTCCCTCTGATAGAGCTTCTACATGCAGTTTTGCTCCTTTCCCTACAGCCCCCTTATTTGTGACTGAGGCAGCAGTCTCTGATGTCATTCCCAAAATGTTCTTTAGTTCTTTAGGCTGTTTCAGATTTTTCAGTTCCTCTTCTGTCTGTATCCTAGCCTCTGCTGCTATGACTTGCATCTCCAACTTCCTGCTTTCCATATCTATCCTCTCTTCCATTCTCATGCAAAGTTCTTCTAGTTTCTTTACCGATTCATGTTCAATTCTTGTGAACTCTGCTGCCAAATCTTCATTTGCAGATTCATCCTCTTGCCCATTGGTTTTCCTTCCTGCTCTCTGGCAACCCATTTTTTTTTATTTTGATTGCCTCAGAATGGAAAACTTACGTAACTCTGTGTGTTAGGTTAGTAGTGTGTTTGTCAGAGTGTGGGGGGGGGAGGTAGAGGAGGAACTGTGGACAGTGGCTATGTGGGAGGGGTGAGGAGGGGGATTTAGGGGGGAATATGGAGAATGAGAAGGAGGGAGAAGCAAGGGGGTGAATGGGAGAGGGAGAGGGGGGAAAGGAGGGAGAGGTGGGGAGGAGGAGGGTGACTGAGAGAGGAGGGGATGGAAATAAATGGTATAAAATACCGACACAATGGCAATATAAACACAAATGCAGTATAATGTGATCCTTTATTGACTACGTTTCGCCCACACAGTGGGCTTTTTCAAGTCACAAACAGAACTACCTGGGGTGTATGTATGTATAATGTTCGCCAAGACCATAGTCCTGGCACGGGTCCCAATCTTGCGATGACCCGTCTCTGGCTCCCGATGGAGAAAGGTTTCCACAATGATGCGACGCATGCCGCTCAAGCGCCCCTCTGGTCAGTTCAACTGGTGCATCTCATAAGCGACACCATATGTAACTATGGACACTAGCGAGGAGGAGGATATGTCATTATTACAGGTAACAGCTTGTCTGGTTCGTTGACCCCATGGTACACTAGCATGGCCGCAGTCATCTCTGGGTCCTCTTCGGGAGGGAATATCACCCCTAGTTGCCTGCGGAGTGTCTCAGTAGCTTCGCACTCTAGAAGATAGTGTGTTAGGGGCCGCTGGACAACGTGCTGACAGTACTGGCACATCTCCTCCTCAGCCTTGTCTACCATCATCTTGGCTGTGGGAAAGCCCAAACGAAGCCGATGGATGGCGGTACACTGCGCTCTGGACCAGCTTCTATCATATGGAGGGGGTTCTCCCTGAGTTGCTGCTCGGTACCACTGTTGAGATGGGGTATCACCTAAGACCTCCCCCATAAGTTTCGTGGCTCTGGCAGCCACCAGTTTGGTCTGTCGTAGGCTGATTGGGACAGTAATCCCAACATGTGGATAGTCTGTTGCTGCCTTGGCTGCATCATCTGCCGCCTCATTTCCCCGGATGCCAGCATGGCTGGGGATCCAGTTCAATGTCGATCTATTACCCTGAACTTCTAAGGCTGTCATTATGCTCAGGATCGATGTGATGAGGTGAACATTATCCTGTGGTTGAGGATGGGAGAGGGCATTGATTGCAGACGTGGAATCAACATGTATGACAGGTCGGAGTCAATGTCGTAGGGCATGTGACAATGCCTGCTGAATCGCCACCAGCTCAGCTTGAAGGATCGTGCAGTGGTCAGGGAGTCGCCAGCCTTGTGTGTGACCATTGTGGTACAGTCCAGCTGCTGCTCTCTTCCTATCAGGGTCGACAGAACCATCTGTGAAATACACTGCACATGTGCCTCCCTCTGCCAGTGCCATGCTTGTCTCAGCATGATTGCTGAGGGTGTCTCGACTGCAGAGACACTTAGAGATGGGCAGCTGCATGATGAAAACATCGGCTGGATCTGGGCGCCAGGGAGGTGGTGGATGGTACCCAGCAACAGGAAGGTCACAACTCTTCTCACAGAGCAGCTGTACAGGCAGCAGCTTCCGCCCAGCAGCACAAAACGAACGAATCCAGGAGTAGTCCGTGAAGAGTGTGGGATCTTGTGACATGGTTGTTAATATCCGTCTCCTTAGTGGGGTACCTTGCTGCCGGTGCAGAATCGTGGCCACTTTGCAGGCGTTTATGTATTTTACTCTGTCAGCCAAGGAAGGAAGCCGGGCCTCAGATCTGAGACATACTGTGTTGGTCCAGATGGGGGCACCAAGCATAGTTCTTATCGCCTGGTTTTGTACGACCTCCACCCTTTGCCTGCTCTGCGGGAAGAGATGAGCTAAAGCCGGTGCACTGTAGTCAATGAGCGAGCCTATAGCTTGTATATAGTACAAGCGAAGTACATCTTTGCTTGCCCCTGCACGGTGCCTCGTCATGGCTCTCATGGCATTGAGTCTGAGTAGAGCACGTGACCTGACATACTCGGCCTGTTTCTGAAAGGTCAGCTTTTTATCAATGTAGATTCCCAAGTACAGGTAGGAGCCTGTCCACTCAAGTTCTATATCCTGAATACGTAATCTATTCATAGGATCTGGTCCCTTGAACATCATTGCAAGAGATTTCTCGGCCGAGATCTTGAGGCCTAGTTCCTTGCAAGACTGCGTAATTAGGTCCAAAGCTCTCTGAGCCTGTCGTTCTAAATTGCCTTTCCCATTCACTACTAGTGCAAGATCATCAGCATAGCTGAGGAGCTGTGTACCACTATGAAAGGGAAGGCTCACAAGTTCCTGCATAAGGATGTTAAACAGGGTAGGACTGAGCACACCTCCTTGTGATGATTCCTGGAATCATCACTTATTTCTATATCCGACAACTTCAACCAGAATAGTGGCTTCTATAACATAGCTGAACCACTTGCCAAGAAACTTCTTCATCGCTATCCCACATAAGAACACTGTAGAAGGTCTGCTCACAAACTTATCCAATCTCCTTTCCAAGCTACCCAAGTTTTTAGACTCTATAACCCCACTCGGTACATCATCAGATGCAGCATTCTTCACCTGACCTCAGCCGGACTATAAATACTCGCGTTCCTTCCACCCCAGGTAGTTCTGTTTGTGACTTGAAAAAGCCCACTGTGTGGGCGAAACGTAGTCAATAAAGGATCACATTATACTGCATTTGTGTTTATATTGCCAGAGGAGGGGATCAAGGGAAGGAGTGAGAGGTTGGTGGGGAGGGGTGTGTGTGTGTGATTCTGTATATGTGTGTGTGTCTGTGTGTCTGTGTGTGTACTCACCTAGTTGTACTCATCTAGTTGAGGTTGCGGGGGTCAAGTCCGAGCTCCTGGCCCCGCCTCTTCACTGATCGCTACTAGGTCACTCTCCTTGAATCGTGAGCTTTATCATACCTCTGCTTAAAGCTATGTATGGATCCTGCCTCCACTACATTGCTTCCCAAACTATTCCACTTACTGACTACTCTGTGGCTGAAGAAATACTTCCTAACATCCCTGTGATTCATCTGTGTCTTCAACTTCCAACTGTGTCCCCTTGTTACTGTGTCCAATCTCTGGAATATCTTGTCTTTGTCCACCTTGTCAATTCCTCTCAGTATTTTGTATGTCGTTATCATGTCCCCCCTATCTCTCCTGTCCTCCAGTGTCGTAAGGTTGATTTCCCTTAACCTCTCCTCGTAGGACATACCTCTTAGCTCTGGGACTAGTCTTGTTGCAAACCTTTGCACTTTCTCTAGTTTCTTTACGTGATTGGCTAGGTGTGGGTTCCAAACTGGTGCCGCATACTCCAATATGGGCCTAACGTACACGGTGTACAGGGTCCTGAACGATTCCTTATTAAGATGTCGGAATGCTGTTCTGAGGTTTGCTAGGCGCCCATGTGCTGCAGCAGTTATTTGGTTGATGTGCGCTTCAGGAGATGTGCCTGGTGTTATACTCACCCCAAGATCTTTTTCCTTGAGTGAGGTTTGTAGTCTCTGGCCCCCTAGACTGTACTCCGTCTGCGGTCTTCTTTGCCCTTCCCCAATCTTCATGTGTGTGTGTGTTTGTGTGTGTGTGTGTGTGTGTGTGTGTGTGTGTGTGTGTGTGTGTGTGTGTGTGTGTGTGTGTGTGTGTGTGTGTGTGTGTGTGTGTGTATGTTTCTGTGTGTGTGTGTGTGTGTGTGTGTGTGTGTGTGTGTGTGTGTAGTTATGTGTGGAATTATATGTGGCTTTATTAAGTGTCTGAAAAGTAGGTGGAATTGTGCATTGGAGTGTTACGTGGAGTGTCAGTGGTTCCTTGTCTGACCACAACCTCTTGTGACCTGACCCCCACCCTCCTGGGACTTGACCCGCACCTACTTACAATGTTGCCCTTTATGCTTGTCCTACCTCCTAGGCTTATAGTAACTTACGTGCCTTGTTCTATAGATTACCAATTGCTATTCCTTATTGAGTACTTGAGTGCCTATTCTTTATCGTGTTAGGAGAGTTGGACCATTCACAATCAGATTGGTGGTTAATTGGAACCTGAAACCCCACACCCAAACAACCACGCATAGGTGAATACAGTACTTGCAATGCAGCTGTAGCAGCCTGTAGATTGTCCAGCTCAATGTGACGTCCTGGCATAGATCCACCTCAATTTCTTCTCGTTATATAATGTGCCCTATTCACTGTATTTCTTTCATTGGTCACACGATTGTTTCACTTTGTTAACTTTCTTTGGTGGCACGTGGCAGCATCATCTCAGCACCCACACTAGCCTGCCCGCTCTGACTGGGCCGCCACGTTTTACTTTCTAGATCACTTACAAAATTGAGGCTCGCCCCACACTTATGTGGCTCAGGCAGATTGTAAATCACTTCAAGGAATTGTTCACTACCCTAGGACACTTAATAACCCTTGCAGAACACTTGGGTAGCCCTCAAAAACACTTATATTCATGGAGCACGGAACGCGTGACTCGTGCACACAGTGTCCCTATATGTATGTGTGTGTGTGTGTGTGTGTGTGTGTGTGTGTGTGTGTGTGTACTCATCTATTTGTACTCACCTATTTGTGGTTGCAAGGGTCGATTCATAGCTCCTGTCTTCGCCTCTCCACTGATTGCTATTAATGTGTGTGTGTGAGTGTGTGAGTGTGTTTATTCACCAGTTACTAGGTACAGGGGCTCAGCAACACATGTGGTATTCACCAGTTACTATCTACAGGGGCTCAGCAACACTTGTGGTATTCACCAGTTACTAGCTACAGGGGCTCAGCAACACTTGTGGTTTTCACCAGTTACCAGCTATAGGGGCTCAGCAACACTTGTGGTATTCACCAGTTACTAGCTACAGGGGCTCAGCAACATTTGTAGTACTCACCAGTTACTAGCTACAGGGGCTCAGCAACACTTGTAGTATTCACCAGTTACTAGCTACAGGGGCTCAGCAACACTTGTAGTATTCACCAGTTACTAGCTACAGGGGCTCAGCAACACTTGTGGTATTCACCAGTTACTAGCTACAGGGGCTCAGCAACACTTGCAGTATTCACCAGTTACTAGCTACAGGGGCTCAGCAACACTTATAGCATTCACTAGTTACTAGCTACAAGGGCTCAGCAACATTTGTAGTATTCACCAGTTACTAGCTACAGGGGCTCAGCAACACTTGTAGTATTCACCAGTTACTAGCTACAGGGGCTCAGCAACACTTATAGCATTCACTAGTTACTAGCTACAAGGGCTCAGCAACATTTGTAGAATTCACCAGTTACTAGCTACAGGGGCTCAGCAACTCTTGTAGTATTCACCAGTTACTAGCTACAGGGGCTCAGCAACACTTGTGGTATTCACCAGTTACTAGCTACAAGGGCTCAGCAACACTTGTGGTATTCACCAGTTACTAGCTACAGGGGCTCAGCAACACTTGTGGTATTCACCAGTTACTAGCTACAGGGGCTCAGCAACACTTGTGGTATTCACCAGTTACTAGCTACAGGGGCTCAGCAACACTTGTGGTATTCACCAGTTACTAGCTACAGGGGCTCAGCAACACTTGTGGTATTCACCAGTTACTAGCTACAGGGGCTCAGCAACACTTGTGGTATTCACCAGTTACTAGCTACAGGGGCTCAGCAACACTTGTGGTATTCACCAGTTACTAGCTACAGGGGCTCAGCAACACTTGTGGTATTCACCAGGTACTAGCTACAGGGGCTCAGCAACACTTGTAGTATTCACCAGTTACTAGCTACAGGGGCTCAGCAACACTTGTGGTATTCACCAGTTACTAGCTACAGGGGCTCAGCAACACTTGTGGTATTCACCAGTTACTAGCTACAGGGGCTCAGCAACACTTGTAGTATTCACCAGTTACTAGCTACAGGGGCTCAGCAACACTTGTGGTATTCACCAGTTACTAGCTACAGGGGCTCAGCAACACTTGTGGTATTCACCAGGTACTAGCTACAGGGGCTCAGCAACACTTGTGGTATTCACCAGTTACTAGCTACAGGGGCTCAGCAACACTTGTGGTATTCACCAGTTACTAGCTACAGGGGCTCAGCAACACTTGTGGTATTCACCAGTTACTAGCTACAGGGGCTCAGCAACACTTGTGGTATTCACCAGTTACTAGCTACAGGGGCTCAGCAACACTTGTGGTATTCACCAGGTACTAGCTACAGGGGCTCAGCAACACTTGTAGTATTCACCAGTTACTAGCTACAGGGGCTCAGCAACACTTGTGGTATTCACCAGTTACTAGCTACAGGGGCTCAGCAACACTTGTGGTATTCACCAGGTACTAGCTACAGGGGCTCAGCAACACTTGTAGTATTCACCAGTTACTAGCTACAGGGGCTCAGCAACACTTGTGGTATTCACCAGTTACTAGCTACAGGGGCTCAGCAACACTTGTGGTATTCACCAGGTACTAGCTACAGGGGCTCAGCAACACTTGTGGTATTCACCAGTTACTAGCTACAGGGACTCAGCAACACTTGTGGTATTCAACAGTTACTAGCTACAGGGGCTCAGCAACACTTGTGGTATTCACCAGTTACTAGCTACAGGGGCTCAGCAACACTTGTGGTATTAACCAGTTACTAGCTACAGGGGCTCAGCAACACTTGTGGTATTCACCAGTTACTAGCTACAGGGGCTCAGCAACACTTGTGGTATTCACCAGTTACTAGCTACAGGGGCTCAGCAACACTTGTGGTATTCACCAGTTACTAGCTACAGGGGCTCAGCAACACTTGTGGTATTCACCAGTTACTAGCTACAGGGACTCAGCAACACTTGTGGTATTCACCAGTTACTAGCTACAGGGACTCAGCAACACTTGTGGTATTCACCAGTTACTAGCTACAGGGGCTCAGCAACACTTGTGGTATTCACCAGTTACTAGCTACAGGGGCTCAGCAACACTTGTGGTATTCACCAGTTACTAGCTACAGGGGCTCAGCAACACTTGTGGTATTCACCAGTTACTAGCTACAGGGGCTCAGCAACACTTGTGGTATTCACCAGTTACTAGCTACAGGGGCTCAGCAACACTTGTGGTATTCACCAGTTACTAGCTACAGGGGCTCAGCAACACTTGTGGTATTCACCAGTTACTAGCTACAGGGGCTCAGCAACACTTGTGGTATTCACCAGTTACTAGCTACAGGGGCTCAGCAACACTTGTGGTATTCACCAGTTACTAGCTACAGGGGCTCAGCAACACTTGTGGTATTCACCAGTTACTAGCTACAGGGGCTCAGCAACACTTGTGGTATTCACCAGTTACTAGCTACAGGGGCTCAGCAACACTTGTGGTATTCACCAGTTACTAGCTACAGGGGCTCAGCAACACTTGTGGTATTCACCAGTTACTAGCTACAGGGGCTCAGCAACACTTGTGGTATTCACCAGTTACTAGCTACAGGGGCTCAGCAACACTTGTGGTATTCACCAGTTACTAGCTACAGGGGCTCAGCAACACTTGTGGTATTCACCAGTTACTAGCTACAGGGGCTCAGCAACACTTGTGGTATTCACCAGTTACTAGCTACAGGGGCTCAGCAACACTTGTGGTATTCACCAGTTACTAGCTACAGGGGCTCAGCAACACTTGTGGTATTCACCAGTTACTAGCTACAGGGGCTCAGCAACACTTGTGGTATTCACCAGTTACTAGCTACAGGGGCTCAGCAACACTTGTGGTATTCACCAGTTACTAGCTACAGGGGCTCAGCAACACTTGTGGTATTCACCAGTTACTAGCTACAGGGGCTCAGCAACACTTGTGGTATTCACCAGTTACTAGCTACAGGGGCTCAGCAACACTTGTGGTATTCACCAGTTACTAGCTACAGGGGCTCAGCAACACTTGTGGTATTCACCAGTTACTAGCTACAGGGGCTCAGCAACACTTGTGGTATTCACCAGTTACTAGCTACAGGGGCTCAGCAACACTTGTGGTGTCTCGAAGTTAACACTGATCAGTGTATATATATTTTTTACTTTGTTTCTAATTGTTGAATTATTTACTAATTCCATTTTATTGCATTTCAATGCAGTAAAATGGAATTAGTAAATTATTAAGGAATTATTAAGGAAGAGAAACTTTCTATTTACTTTCTCTCTTAAAATTTATATATTTTTATTGCTTTTCGTAAATTTATATATATTAAAAAGATCATTTATGCAAATGCAGAGCCTTGTGGCACCCCATTTGTGGCACCCCACTTGTTGCACCTCACTTGTGGCACCCCACTTGTGGCACCCCACTTGTGGCACCCCACTTGTTGCACCTCACTTGTGGCACCCCACTTGTGGCACCCCACTTGTGGCACCCCACTTGTGGCACCCCACTTGTGGCACCCCACTTGTGGCACCCCACTTGTGGCACCCCACTTGTGGCACCCCACTTGTGGCACCCCATTTGTGGCACCCCACTTGTGGCACCCCACTTGTGGCACCCCACTTGTGGCACCCCATTTGTGGCACCCCACTTGTGGCACCCCACTTCTGTTACCCCACTTGTGGCACCCCATTTGTGGCACCCCACTTGTAGCACCCCACTTCTGGTACCCCACTTGTGGCACCCCATTTGTGGCACCCCACTTGTGGCACCCCACTTGTGGCACCTCACTTGTGGCACCCCACTTGTGGCACCCCACTTGTGGCACCCCACTTGTGGCACCCCACTTGTGGCACCCCACTTGTGGCACCCCATTTGTGGCACCTCACTTGTGGCACCTCACTTGTGGCACCCGACTTGTGGCACCCCATTTGTGGAGCCCCACTTGTCGCACCTCACTTGTGGCACCCCACTTGTAGCACCCCACTTCTGGTACCCCACTTGTGGCACCCCATTTGTGGCACCCCACTTGTAGCACCCCACTTCTGGTACCCCACTTGTGGCACCCCACTTGTGGTACCCCACTTGTGGCACCCCATTTGTGGCACCCCACTTGTGGCACCCCACTTGTGGCACCCTACTTGTGGCACCCCATTTGCGGCACCCCATTTGTGGTGCCCCACTTGTGGCACCCCACTTGTGGCACACACTTGTGGCTCCCACTTGTGGCACCCCACTCATGGCACCCCACTCATGGCACCCCACTCATGGCACCCACTCATGGCACCCCACTCATGGCACCCCACTCATGGCACCCCACTCATGGCACCCCACTCATGACACCCCACTCATGGCACCCCACTCATGGCACCCACTCATGGCACCCCACTCATGGCACCCCACTCATGGCACCCCACTCATGGCACCCACTCATGGCACCCCACTCATGGCACCCCACTCATGGCACCCACTCATGGCACCCCACTCATATCACCCCACTCATGGCACCCCACTCATGGCACCCCACTCATGGCACCCACTCATGGCACCCCACTCATGGCACCCCACTCATGGCACCCCACTCATGGCACCCCACTCATGGCACCCCACTCATGGCACCCCACTCATGGCACCCCACTCATGACACCCCACTCATGGCACCCCACTCATGGCACCCACTCATGGCACCCCACTCATGGCACCCCACTCATGGCACCCCACTCATGGCACCCCACTCATGACACCCCACTCATGCAAATATTTTTCCTCTCATTTTCCTGTAAAACAAAGTCTCTTAACATTGTAACAATTTACCTTTAATTCTTCCTATATTTTGTAATTTGCAAAAAAATCTTTTATACGTAATTATATTAACAATTTCTTTTAGTTCAGGTAAATACAATCTGGCAATACATTTATTTTAATGAATAATTTCTGTGACTGTCATAATAACTTTAATTTTCTGACGACACTAAATTGTTTTGCAGTTATTCTTTACGTTTTTAATCATTTTTTTCTTTAATAGTTATTTCCAATAATTTTTGAACAACTCTCGTTCAACGAAATTAGCTTTCATTGTTACAATATATAATTTTTTTAAGTGGCCTTGGCCTGGTCGGCAACGCTCTGGCTTTACACGCTGAGTGTTCATGGTTCGATTCCCGACACGGGTGGTAACAGTGGGCGTGTTTCCTTATACTTGTCCCGTTCACCTAACAAGCAAGTAGGTACCTGGGCGTTAGTTAAGTGGTGTGGGTCACATCCTGGGGGACAAGGTTGAAGGACCACAATAGGAATAAGACAGAAAGTCCCTTGATGACGCACTGCTTACTTGGGTTATCCTAGATGGCTAACCCTCCTAGTTTAAAAATCCGAAAATCTTATCTTACCTTGATCCGAAAAGAAGAAACACTTTTACGATCATTCACTCCAATCCTTTTGCCAGACGCATGTTGATATTACAGTTAAACACTGCGACATATCTCCACCCTTCATCTAGAGTGCGGATGCTGTAGTTTCTGTATCCAGAACTCAAGTCCGGCTGACCAAATTTCCAGAACCCCTTCATAAATGTTACCTTGCTCACACTCCAACAGCACGTCAAGTCATATAACTCATTTGCCTCCACTCTCTCCTGTCTAACATGCTCACACACGATTGCTGGAAGTCTAAGCCCCTCGCACACAAAACCTCCTTTACCCCCCTCCCAACCTTTCCTAGGACAACCTCTATCCTACCTTCCCTCCACTACAGATTTATACACCCTCCAGCCTCTCTAAATGTCCGACCCATCTAAACAACCCCTCCTCAACCTTCCGGATAATACTTTTACAAACCCCGCACCTCCTTCTAATCTCTAAGATACGGATACTCTGGATATTATTCACACCACACATTAACTTCACACATGACATCTTCAAAGCCTCATATATTCCAGGGGAATATATGAGAGTATAGTGTTGGTAACACTATACTCTCATATATTCCCCTCTCTGCTTCCATGGATAAAGTTCTTTGTCTCTACAGACACCTCGATGAACCACTCACGTTTTTTCCCCTCGTCAGTTCTATGGTTCACCTAATCTTCCATAGACCCATCTGCTGGCAGGTTCACTCTTTCACTCTCATATATCTGAACACGTCCACTGCTGCCAAGATATATATATATATATATATATATATATATATATATATATATATATATATATATATATATATATATATATATATATATATATGCAATAAGATCACAGTAAACAGGTGATTTCAGAATATGCAAAACAACCACTCTGAAAGAATAGAGAAATTCCAAGCGCTTTCGTGACTACTCACGTTATCAAGGAACTATATAGTTCCTTGATAATGTGAGTAGTCACTACTCACATTATCAAGGAACTATATAGTTCCTTGATAACGTGAGTAGTCACGAAAGCGCTTGGAATTTCTCTATTCTTTCAGAGTGGTTGTTTTGCATATATTTATATATATATATATATATATATATATATATATATATATATATATATATATATATATATATACATATATATATATGGGTAAAAAATAATGAAAAGATGGGGTGGTAGGGGAAGTGGAATATTCAAACGGCCTCAGGAAGAAATCCAAATATTTTTCCTTGAAGCCTTGTTATCCACTTCTCCGAGGCTGTGGGTCCCACAATGTACACCAAAGGTGTAATATGTGGGACAATATGTGCTGTCTTCTATGGGTTTGCAAGTCACCTTCCTCTAGTGGAATCTCAACATTTTAGAAATTGAATATCACAATTCCTTCGCAGAAACTTTTAATAACCAATTCTATTTTAATAACTATTCTATTTCTATAACTCTCTTATTTTCGCCATTCAGCGACAATTCCCTTACTTCCTATTTCGCTTTTTCAGTATCCTATTGTTCAGTTTTCTGCGTAAGACAAAATTCACCTACTTCAAAAATATTTTCAAAAATATTTTCTATTATAAGTACATCAAAATCTTTATATTTAATATAATACATATTTCTTCCTCTTCCTCGTCATCAATTCTTCTGTATTTTATATTTATCATTTAGTTCACTTATAACAAAACTAAATGAAAGGTTTGGCTCTATTGTGCTCTTCTTAAAGTGGCGGTCAGTGAGCTTAAGGTCACTAGGTCAGTGAGCTTAAACCGGTGGGAGAATTGGACCTGCCTCGCATAGGTCAGTAGGCCTGTTGCAGTGTCCCTTCTTTCTTATGTTCTTATTTGCTTCTCAATTTTTTTCTTCCTCTTTTCCTTTATTCGTGCATTCTCTTCTTTGATACGTGTCTTGATTCTCCTGCTTCCTGTATTAATTCCCAGTAATTTATTTTTGTCATAGTTACCCAACACATTCCATTAAATATTCTTCATTATTCCATCTTAAAATCCAATTTGGAATAAACTGCTTAATTATATTTTCGTATATACCATAGAACGCATGAACATATTATTAATGTATATTCGTCCCGTTTAGTTCATTGTTCCATTGTTTCTCTAAGATACTGCTTTACACCAATGTATATACTTTTCTTTCTCTAAGATACTGCTTTACACCAATGTATATACTTTTCTTTCTCTAAGTTACTGCTTTACACCAATGTATATACTTTTCTTTCTCTAAGTTACTGCTTTACACCAATGTATATACTTTTCTTTCTCTAAGATACTGCTTTACACCAATGTATATACTTTTCTTTCTCTAAGTTACTGCTTTACACCAATGTATATACTTTTCTTTCTCTAAGTTACTGCTTTACACCAATGTATATACTTTTCTTTCTCTAAGATACTGCTTTACTCCAATGTATATACTTTTCTTTCTCTAAGTTACTGCTTTACACCAATGTATATACTTTTCTTTCTCTAAGTTACTGCTTTACACCAATGTATATACTTTTCTTTCAATCTAAACCTTCCAGTTTATCAAATCCATTTTAATGTCTTATATCACATTTCACTGCATATATTTCCAGTAGAATGTGATCACTTCTTGCAAGTTGTTTTAGTTAGGTTATTGCGATCTTCCCTTTAATTTCTTGAATAATATTGACTTCAGTAGTAAATTCTTTATCAAATTCTGCTTTTCTGGAAAATTTTGCACAATTACCTTCATTGTCAGATCACAGTCTAATCGAAGTCCAGACTCACATGCACAGGGGCCCTGACCAGCAAACTGCATACAGATATGAGGGTGACTCCACCATATCCAACATCAACACTAAGACATGTCCTGAATGAAATATGTTGGGAAGATATCTTAAATAACATGGATCCTAACCAGTGCCTTGAAAAGATTATCTTCCGGGTAGATGAAGTATGTTCGAGGCATATTCTCATAAGGAAAAAGAAGAGAAGAAGTAAACTGGAGAGAGAGAGACGCTCCCTCTACTGGAGAAGGTGAAGAATCACGAAGCTCCTTAAGAATGCTAGATTATCTGAAACAGGGAAGGAAGCGCTAACCAGGGAAGTGGAAAATACTGAGTTTAAATTAAGGGACTCGTACAGCATCCAAGAGAGAAAGTAGGAGCTAAAAACGTTTAGTGAAATTGAAAAGAATTCGAAATATTTCTTTTCATATGCCAAAAAAAGGCAAAAAACCACATCTTGTATCAGGTCCTTGCTCAGACAGAATGGAACTTACATGGATGAGTAAGATACTAAAATCTCTATACAACTCTGTGTTTAGCGAGCCTCTATCAGTCTAAAGCCCTGTCATTGTATGCCAAATTTCTGACACAACCCTAACTCCACTAGAGGTCTGAGCTTTACTCATACCTCTAGTGGAGTTGTCTAGTTGTGTTGTAGAGGTCTGAGCAAAATTCAGATCACTACAACACAACTGTCGTCAAAGATTTGTTAAGTTATACCATGAATTAAAGAAAGAAAGAAAATGTGACAGTAATTATAGACCAGGTAGATTATAGTGGAGAAATGAACATGTTATTAGAAGACAGGGGAACGTACATGCCCCTTAAACGTTCCAAAAAAAAGGTGCTAAAAAATCGACGACTGTGAGCAGTGAAATTCATTTGTGTAAGTGGAGATTTGACGGTAAAATATGTAAAATAGTGTGAACTCTTCATTCCACTTTAATCACATTTAATAATTTTCAGTTTATCTCTTCCGAACAACTTCAATATTTAATGGTTGTTGCATGTGCAAGTGACATCTTTCATCTCGATATTGAAGTTTGTTGCAAGAAGAAATGAAAGTGTATTATTTTATTTCGTATTTTCCTGAATCGATTTTATCGTATTCAGTTCAACACGAGCTGTATAACGTCTACGAGTTTAGCGCTTTCTTCTGATGTAAATACCTACACTGCTTGAGATTAAGCAGTATTAAGCCACTCAGCTTGATCTCAGATAAGTACGAGCGCCTTGACTAAGTTAGACGGTCCCTCCCATACACAGGAACACCAGGATATTTATCTGGGATCTGGCTGAGTGGCTTAAGTACAGCATACTCTGATGTAATGTGTGTAGGTTTAAATTTTGCAGAGGAGTGAGAGATAATATTTGTAAATAATTTCGCTCGTTTGCGAATTGTTAAACACACACACACACACACACACACACACACACACACACACACACACACACGACATGGGTTCGAGTCCTCGGCTAGTCGCAGTGTAGATATTGATTAACTGTCACTCGTGGTTACAATAAAATATATTATATATATATATATATATATATATATATATATATATATATATATATATATATATATATATATATATATATAAATATATATATATATATATATATATATATATATATATATATATATATATATATATATATATATATATATATATATATATATATGATCGCAGTCAACAGGATTCGATACTGCTACTAAGACGGTCAAGATTCCCAGGCAGCGCTCTTATCCACATAGACTGGGCAGCCTGGTTCACAAGCCATGTTTCTTTCCCAGCCCGGGCACGTCAGTGAGCCTCAAGCATGGATTCAAGGTATTTCAATCTCCTCCTATATGTTCTGATCTCTCAAGCGATTTTTATATCAAAGCACCGCACAGTGTTTCGCTCTGATACAGTTCCACATCGTTTGGGATTAGAACTTTAACAAAAGCCTTCTTACAATCCATGAAAACGCAGTTTACCCACCACTCTCTCTCCTGTCTTACTGCTGTTACCTTGTCATAGAACTTCAGTAGGTTTGTGGTACAGGATTTCCCATCCCTGAATCTGTGCTGGTTGTCACTGATGAGATCATTCTTTTCTAGGTGCTCCACCACTCTTCCCCTGATAATCTTCTCCATGACTTTGCATACTATACATGTCAGTGACACTGGTCTGTAGTTTAATGCTGCGTGTCCGTATCCTTTTAAAAAAAAAACTGGGTTTACATTTGCTGTCTTTCATATCTCAGGTAGTCGCCCTGTGTCGATAGATGTGTTGAAGATTGTTGTTAGTGGTACACAGAGAGCCTTTGCTCCCACTCTCAGGATCCACGGAGAAATGTTGTCTGGCCCCATCGCCTTTGAGACATCTAACTCGCTTAGCAGCCTCTTTACATCCTCCTCAGTTTTATGCATTGTGTCCAGCACTTAATGGTGTACCCCACCTCTCCATCTTACTGAAGACCCTTTTGTCTCCTCTGTGAATACTTCTTTGAATCTCACGTTGAGTTTCTCACATACTACTACTTGGTCGTGTCTTATCTCCCCTCCTTCCCTCCTCAGCCTGATTACCTGCTCCTTGACTGTTGTTTTCCCTCGTGATGTGACTGTACAACAGCTTCGGGTCAGACTTGGATTTCGCTTTTATGTCATTTTCGTACTGTCGTTGGCCCTCCCTCCTTACCTGAGCATATTCATTTCTGGCTCTACGACTGCTCTCCTTATTCTCTTGGGTCCTTTGCCTTCTATACTTCTTCCATTCTCTAGCACACTTGGTTTTGGCCTCTCTATGCTTTAGGGAGAACCAAGGGCTCAACCTGGCCTTATCGTTATTTCTGTTGCCCTTGGGTATAAACCTCTCCTCTGCTTCCTTGCAACTTGTCACATATTTCATCAACTCATTTAGTGATCTACCCGCCAGTTCTGTGTCCCACTGAACTTCGTGCAGGAAATTCCTCATGCCTGTGTAGTCCCCTCTCTTGCAGTTTGGCTTTGCTCATCCTGCCCTACCTGCTGCTCTCTTCACTTGTAGCTCTACTCTGAGTTCAAAGCTCAGAACCACGTGATCAGTAGCCCCCGAGAGGTCTTTCATAACTCACGAAATCGTAATGACACGATTGCAAACAAACCATACCACGGATGGGGTTTGAACCCGCGGTAAGAGTCTCAAAACTCCAGACCGTCGCATTAGCCACTGGGCCAGCTAACTTTGAAACTCTCTTACCGCGGGTTCAAACCCCATCAGTTGAATGGTAGGTCTTTCATATGTGATATCCTCTCCTCTTTCTCTGGTAGTGTTCCTTATGTGTTGGTACATGAGGCTTTCCAGTACCATCTGTGTTTGTGTGTGTGTGTGTGTGTACTCACTGAGTCATAGCTTCTGGCCCTGCATCTCCACTGGTCGCCACTATGTCCCTCCCTCCCTGCTCCATGAGCTTTATCATACCTTTTCTTAAAGCTGTATATGGTTACTGCCTCCACTACATCACTTTCCAGACTGTTTCACTTCCTGACAACTCTATGACCGAAGAAATACTTCCAAACATCTCTGTGACTCATCTGAGTCTTCAGCTTCTAATTCTGACCCCTTGATGCTGTGTCTCTTCTCTGAAACATCCTGTCTCTGTCCACCTTGTCAATTCCTCTCAGTATTTAATAAGTCATGATCATGTGTCCCCTATCCCTCCTGTCCTCCAATGCCATCATGTCGATTTCCCTTAACCTCTCCTCGTGGGATATGCCCCTTAGCTCCGGGAGTAGTCTTCTTGCAAACCTTAGCACTTTCTAAAATTTCCTGACTTGTTTGCTGCATCCTCTGATATCGGCCTGATGCATACGGTGTACAGTGTCGTGAATGACTTCTTACTTAGACGTCGAAATGCTGTTCTTGGGTCGGCAGGCGTCAATTTGCTGCAGCAGTTATTTGGTTCATGTGCTGCTCAAGAGATATGCTTGGTATGATGCTAACCCCAAGAAACTTTCATTCGAGTGAAGTTTGCAGCCTTTAAACCCCTAGGTAGTACTGCATCTGTGGTTTTCCTTGTCCTTTCCCAAGCTTCATGACTTTGTAGTTGGTAGGGTTAAACTCCAGAAGCTATTTCTTCGGGCCAGACTTGCAGCCTGTCCAGATTGCCTTGTAGACTTATCTGATGCTCGTCCGCTTGTATGCTCCTCATTAGTTTCACATTGTCTGTGAATGGTGACGCCTTTAAATCTTTCCCTTCTCTCATGTTGTTCACAAATACAGGGAACAGCATCAGATCTAGGACTGACCCTTGTGGACTCCAACTTGATACATACGCTCACTCTGACATACAAACACACATTGCTTCCTTCATGTCAGGTATTCGCTGAACCATTGCAGTACTTTCCCTGCCTGATCCTCTAGCATTTAAAGTTTTTTGTGTGGTACCTTGTCGAAAGCATTCTTACAGTTCAAGAAGATGCAGTACACCCATCCCTCTCTTGTCTTACTTTTGTTAACTTGTCTTACAACTCAAGTAAGCTTGTGACACATGATTTTCATTCCCTGAAGTCGTGCTTGTGCTTCACCACACTCCTAGTAATCTTCTCAGTGACTTTACATACTATAAATGTCAGCCCAGTGGTCTGTAGTTTAGTGCTGCCTGTCTGTCTCCTTTATTAAAATTGGAACTACATTTGCTGTCGTGAACACCTCAGACAGTTGCCCTGTTTCAACAGATTTGTGAAAGATTGATGCCAAAGGTGCACACAGTGTCTCAGCTTCTCTCAGGATGTGAGGAGAGATGCTATATGGGCCCACTGCCTTCGAGGTTCTACTTCATCTAGCAGTTTCTTCATCTCCTCTTCCTTGTGTACAATGTGTCCTACACTTGCTGATGTACTTTACTGCCTCGGTTTACTGGAAGCCTCTGTGTCTCCACTGTGAAGACCTCCCTAAATGTTGTGATGAGCTCTTCACATACTTCCTGGTTGCTCCCTGTGAGCTCCCCTCCTTCCTTACTCAGTCTGATTATCTGATTCTTGGCTATTGTTTTCACTCTGATGTGGTTGTACAACAACTTTGGGTCAGATTTTGATTTTGATGCTATGTCATTCTCTTATTTTCACTGGGCCACCCTCTATATCCATGCGCATTAATTTCTGGCACTTCGACTCAGCTCCCCTTTTTCCCCAATTCCTTCGCCTTCTATATTTTTTCCATGCTGTACAACACTTAACATTGGCCTCTCCACACCTCCAGATAAATCATGGTCTCACTCTGGTCTTCCAATTGTTTCTGGTGCCTCTTGTCACAAACTTCCCCACTGCCTCCATGCACTTTATGGTCACATGTTCAATCCTTTCAATTACTGTCTTCCCTTCTAGTTCTCTTCCCCACTCCACCTCATGCAGGAATAACGTCATATCTGTGTAAATCCGTTTTTTAGGAAGTTTCGCTCCTTCTATCCTTCTCGTCTGTTATCTCTATTATGTATTCAAAACCCAGGACTATATGATTTGAACTGTTTATGTGTGAATACGAGGTCTAGCTAGTTATTCCTGTCTTCTCTCTCTGGTTGTGTCTCTAACATGTTGGTGCATGAAGCTTTCCCATACTGCCTCCAGCCTCTTGTGTGAGTGTGAGTGTGTGTGTGTGTGTGTGTGTGTGTGTGTGTGTGTGTGTGTGTGTGTGTGTGTGTGTGTGTGTGTGTGTGAGTGAGTGAGTGTGTGTACTCACCTAATTGTGGTTGCAGGGGTCGAGACTCAGTTCCTGGCCCCACCTCTTCAATGATTGCTACTAGGTCCTCTCTCTCTCTGCTCCCTGAGCTTTCTCATATCTCGTCTTAAACCTATGTATGGTCACTGCCTCCACTACATCACTTGCTAGATTATTCCACTTCCTGACAACTCTATGACTGAAGAAGTACTTCCTAACATCCGTTTGACTCGTCTGCGTCTTCAGCTTCCAATTGTGACCCCTTGTTTCTGCGTCCCATCTCTGGAACATCCTGTCTTTGTCCACCTTATCTATCCCACACAGTATTTTGTATGTCGTTATCATGTCTCCCCTGACCCTCTGTCCTCCAGCGTCGTCAGGCCAATTTTCCTTAACCTTTCTTCGTAGGACATTCCCCTTAGCTCTGGAACTAGTCTAGTTGCAAACCTTTGCACTTTCTCTAATTTCTTGGCGTGCTTGATCAGGTGTGGGTTCCAAACAGGTGCTGCATACTCCAGTATGGGCCTGACGTACACTGTGTACAGTGTTTTGAACGATTCCTTACTAAGGCAACGGAACGTTATTCTCAGGTTTGCCAGGCGCCCATATGCTACAGCAGTTATCTGGTTGATGTGTGCTTCAGGAGACGTGCTCGGTGTTATGCTCACCCCAAGATCTTTCTCGTTGAGTGAGGTTTGCAGTCTTTGGCCACCTAGCCTATACTCTGTCTGCGGTTTTCTTTGCCCTTCCCCTATCTTCATGACTTTGCATTTGGCAGGGTTGAATTCGAGAAGCCAGTTGCTGGATCAGGTGTCCAGTCTGTCCAGGTCTCTTTGAAGTCCTGCCTGATCCTCATCTGATTTAATTCTCCTCATTAACTTCACATCATCTGCGAACAGGGACACTTCTGAGTCTAACCCTTCCATCATGTCGTTCACATATACCAAAAATAGCATTGGTCCTAGGACTGAACCCTGTGGGACCCCGCTCGTCACAGGTGCCCACTGTAATACCTCATCACGTACCATGACTCGTTGTTGCCTCCCTGTTAGGTATTCTCTGATCCATTGCAGTGCCCTTCCTGTTATACGCGCCTAATCCTCTAGTTTTTG
Organism: Cherax quadricarinatus; assembly: GCF_038502225.1. NCBI lineage: Eukaryota > Metazoa > Arthropoda > Malacostraca > Decapoda > Parastacidae > Cherax > Cherax quadricarinatus. The sequence continues at coordinate 9,946,734 of NC_091383.1, forward strand.
CGCTAATCTCTTGTGAGGAACTGTGTCAAAGGCCTTCTTGCAGTCCAAGAAGATGCAATCAACCCACCTCTCTCTCTCGTGTCTTACTTCTGTTACTTTATCATAAAACTCCCGAAGGTGTGTGTGTGTGTGTGTGTGTGTGTGTGTGTGTGTGTGTGTGTGTGTGTGTGTGTGTGTGTGTGTGTGTGTGTGTGTGTGTGTGTGTGTATGATGTGATTTACTTTGGTTTAACAGATTTAAAATTGCTAATTACATTGGCTCAAATCGTCGAGGTTTCAATAAACGTGATTTCTTAAACTTGTCTTACAACGTTCATTTAGCAGCTTTATTTCCACAGCTTCAAGTCATCACAGTGTTATAAGAACATAAGAACATAAGAATGGAGGAACACTGCAGAAGGCCTACTGGTCCATGCGAGGCAAGTCCATGTCAAAACGACCTCTACCTAAAGCTACCCACGAAATAACTCCCGTACACAATGACACGAATCCCTTAATACATAATACATAATACATAATACACTTGATAAAAGAGGCAACGAATTAATGCTTATACTTTTTACAGTTCTGAAAGCTTGAAACGGCTTATGGAATGTATAAAACCCTCGAGGCACTCGACTTGGCAAGCTTTATGACGGGTGGGTCACTGAAATGTTAGCCGACTTTAGAATGTACAATACCGGAATTCTCTTTCAATATGGACCCCAATATGAATCATTCACAGAGACTTTCTCTAGCACTCTCTGAAGACATGGTCATGCTACGACCATTCACAGCATGATCCACGCCAGGATTTAAAATTCGTCGAACTTTTCCAATGAGTAAATGTAAGTTTTTTAGACGTACGTATATTGGTGAACTCATCCCAGTGTTTCTTTGTTAGGCTGCCAGTTGCGTGTGTCCTGATACAGACACAGTTTGTTTGTGCACTGATACAATCACAGTTTGTGACCTGATACAATCACAGTTTGTGACCTGATACAATCACAGTTTGTGACCTGATACAATCACAGTTTGTTTGTGCACTGATACAATCACAGTTTGTGCACTGATACAATCACAGTTTGTGACCTGATACAATCACAGTTTGTGACCTGATACAATCACAGTTTGTGACCTGATACAATCACAGTTTGTGAACTGATACAATCACAGTTTGTGACCTGATACAATCACAGTTTGTGACCTGATACAATCACAGTTTGTGACCTGATACAATCACAGTTTGTGACCTGATACAATCACAGTTTGTTTGTGCACTGATACAATCACAGTTTGTGCACTGATACAATCACAGTTTGTGACCTGATACAATCACAGTTTGTGACCTGATACAATCACAGTTTGTGACCTGATACAATCACAGTTTGTGAACTGATACAATCACAGTTTGTGACCTGATACAATCACAGTTTGTGACCTGATACAATCACAGTTTGTGACCTGATACAATCACAGTTTGTTTGTGCACTGATACAATCACAGTTTGTGACCTGATACAATCACAGTTTGTGAACTGATACAATCACAGTTTGTGACCTGATACAATCACAGTTTGTTTGTGCACTGATACAATCACAGTTTGTTTGTGCACTGATACAATCACAGTTTGTGCACTGATACAATCACAGTTTGTTTGTGCCCTGATACAATCACAGTTTGTTTGTGCCCTGATACAATCACAGTTTGTTTGTGCACTGATACAATCACAGTTTGTTTGTGCACTGATACAATCACAGTTTGTGCACTGATACAATCACAGTTTGTTTGTGCCCTGATACAATCACAGTTTGTTTGTGCCCTGATACAATCACAGTTTGTTTGTGCCCTGATACAATCACAGTTTGTTTGTGCACTGATACAATCACAGTTTTTTTGTGCACTGATACAATCACAGTTTGTGCACTGATACAATCACAGTTTGTTTGTGCCCTGATATAATCACAGTTTGTTTGTACACTGATACAATCACAGTTTGTTTGTGCACTGATACAATCACAGTTTGTTTGTGCACTGATACAATCACAGTTTGTTTGTGCACTGATACAATCACAGTTTGTTTGTGCACTGATACAATCACAGTTTGTTTGTACCCTGATACAATCACAGTTTGTTTGTGCACTGATACAATCACAGTTTGTGCCCTGGTACAATCACAGTTTGTTTGTGCACTGATACAATCACAGTTTGTTTGTGCCCTGATAAAATCAGTTTGCTTGTGCCCTGATACAATCACAGTTTGTTTGTGCCCTGACAAAATCAGTTTGTTTGTGCCCTGATACAATCAGTTTGTGCCCTGATACAATCAGTTTGTTTGTGCCCTGATACAATCACAGTGTGTTTGTGCCCTGATACAATCACAGTTTGTTTGTGCCCTGATACAATCACAGTTTGTTTGTGCCCTGATACAATCACAGTTTGTTTGTGCCCTGATACAATCACAGTTTGTTTGTGCCCTGATACAATCACAGTTTGTTTGTGCACTGATGCAATCACAGTTTGTTTGTGCCCTGACACAATCACAGTTTGTTTGTGCCCTGATACAATCACAGTTTGTTTGTGCCCTGATACAATCACAGTTTGTTTGTGTACTGATACAATCACAGTTTGTTTGTGTACTGATACAATCACAGTTTGTTTGTGCACTGATGCAATCACAGTTTGTTTGTGCCCTGACAAAATCAGTTTGTTTGTGCCCTGTTACAATCAGTTTGTTTGTGCCCTGATGCAATCAGTTTGTTTGTGCCCTGATACAATCCCAGTTTGTTTGTGCCCTGATACAATCCCAGTTTGTTTGTGCCCTGATACAATCCCAGTTTGTTTGTGCCCTGATACAATCACAGTTTGTTTGTGCCCTGATACAATCACAGTTTGTTTGTGCCCTGATACAATCAGTTTGTTTGTGCCCTGATGCAATCAGTTTGTTTGTGCCCTGATACAATCCCAGTTTGTTTGTGCCCTGATACAATCCCAGTTTGTTTGTGCCCTGATACAATCACAGTTTGTTTGTGCACTGATACAATCAGCTTTCTTTTTGTTACATATATTTTTCCTGACATATTCCATGAGTCATCTTTACCGTGGCACGGTCCCAATGAAGGCAATCTAGTGGGTCTCCTGATAAACTAGGCTGTTGATGTAAACCACATGCAGTCCAACATAGGTACCAAATCCAGGTGACCAGGAAATAAATCGAGGTACTTAGCAAATTCTTTCAAAAAGACAACTAGGGGGTCTGTTAGCACATCCTCATACGTCTGAAAAGAAGATATTGAAGACAAGATAAGTTGCATCTTGACTCATTTCAATCCGGCATTTCAAAACAGATATTTTACACCGTCTGATGAGTCCCTTGTTTTGATAGCGAGTGGTGGAATGCCGCCCCCTTTTCACTGTACTCATCATGGATGGCTGAAACAACGCCACCCCCTCCTGTGTACTAAGAATGGGTGGGGGAAGCAGCACTCCCCTTCTTGTGTACTCAGCATGGGTTGGGGAAGCAACGGCCCCCTTCCAGTGTACTCAGCATGGGTTGGGGAAGCAACGCCCCCCTTCCAGTGTACTCAGCATGGGTTGGGGAAGCAACGCCCCCCTTCCAGTGTACTCAGCATGGGTTGGGGAAGCAACGGCCCCCTTCCAGTGTACTCAGCATGGGTTGGGGAAGCAACGGCCCCCTTCCAGTGTACTCAGCATGGGTTGGGGAAGCAACGGCCCCCTTCCAGTGTACTCAGCATGGGTTGGGGAAGCAACGTTCCCAGCTCCGCCACTAGAGTGGATGGATGATTCCTGCGTGTTGCGGTGGTGACCCTGGCGCCAGAGGTCACCCACCACGGTGACCCTGGCGCTAGAGGTCACCCACCACGGTGACCCTGGCGCTAGAGGTCACCCACCACGGTGACCCTGGCGCCAGAGGTCACCCACCACGGTGACCCTGGCACCAGAGATCACCCATCATGGAGACCCTGGAGCCAGAGATCACCCATCACTGTGACCCTAGCACAAGAGATCACTCATCAAGGTGACCCTGGCGCCAAAGATCACCCATCACGGTGACCCTGGCGCCAAAGATCACCCATCACGGTGACCCTGGCGCCAGAGATCACCCATCACGGTGACCCTAGCACCAGAGATCACCCATCAAGGTGACCCTGGCGCCAAAGATCATCCATCACGGTGACACTGGCGCCAGAGATCACCCATCACGGTGACCCTGGCGCCAGAGATCACCCATCATGGTGACCTTGGAGCCAGAGATCACCCATCACTGTAATCTTGGCGCCACGGATCACCCATCACGGTGACCCTAGCGCCAGAGATCACCCATCAAGGTGACCCTGGCGCCAAAGATCACCTATCACGGTGACCCTGGCGCCAAAGATCGCCCATTATTGTGACCCTGGAGACAGAGATCACCCATCACGGTGACCCTGGCGCCAGAGATCACCCATCACGGTGACCCTGGCGCCAGAGATCACCCATCACGGTGACCCTGGCGCCAGAGATCACCCATCACTGTAATCTTGGCGCCACAGATCACCCATCACGGTGACCCTGGCACCAGAGATCACCCATCACGGTGACCCTGGCGCCAGAGATCACCCATCACGGTGACCCTGACGCCCGAGATCATCCGTCACGGTGACCCTGGCGCCAGAGATCACCAGTCACGGTGACCCTGGCGCCAGAGATCACTCATCACGCAACTAGGGAGAAAGTCACAAATTCTAGATATTTTATGATAATTGTTGTTGGGGATTTGTCCCTTCCAGTCCCCTTCCAACACCCCCCAACCTTTCCAGTCCCCTTCCAGCACACCCCCCACCTTTCCAATCCCCTTCCAGCACACCCCCACCTTTCCAGTCCCCTTCCAGCACCCCACCACCTTTCCAGTCTCTTTCCAGCACCCCACCACCTTTCCAGTCCCATTCCAGCACACCCCCACCTTTCCAGTCCCCTTCCAGCACCCCACCACCTTTCCAGTCCCCTTCCAGCACCCCACCACCTTTCCAGTCCCTTTCCAACACCCCACCACCTTTCCAGTCCCTTTCCAGCACACCCCCACCTTTCCAGTCCCTTTCCAGCACACCCCCACCTTTCCAGTCCCCTTCCAGCACACCCCCACCTTTCCAGTCCCCGTCCAGCACCCCACCACCTTTCCAGTCCCCTTCCAGCACACCCCCACCTTTCCAGTCCCTTTCCAGCACACCCCCACCTTTCCAGTCCCCTTCCAGCACACCCCACCACCCAGATGGTACCCGTCCCACTCACCCTCCTTCTCCTTTTCATATTTTCTTCTCCATCATCTTGTTGTTGCTCTTGTTGTTCTTTTTTTTCTTCTTCCTCCTCCCCCTCATACTACTCTTCCTCCTCATATTCCTCCTCCTCTTCCTCATCCTCCTTCTCTTCTTCTTCCTCCTCGCTGTCCTCCTTGTTCACCTGATTCTCCTACTCCTCTTCCCACCCTCCTCTTATTTTACTGTTACTGCCTCCTCCTTTTAATCTTCCTTCTTATTTTCCTTCCCCTCCTTCTCCCTCTCGTTCAACACAATCTCCACCTCTGTGTCATTCCACTTCCTGACCACTCAGAGATAAGTCACTCTGAGACTCAGCTGTGATTTTAGCTTCCAACTATGACCTCGCGTCCCTGAGATCCGCCTCTCTAACACTCTCTCCACCCCAGTTAATTTCTCTCAGTAGTTTTTTCCGTTGTAATTGTCACGACTAATAATTTTGTCCTGCAGGGTCGTCAGTTTTAGCTCCTTTAGTGTTTCTTTAACTCTGGGACTATTCCCGCTGCTTTAAACTTTTTCTAGCTTCTTTAAAAATGTGCATCTTACTGTACAAGATGTGAGTTCCATAGTGGGGACGCATACTCGATGATGGTACTGCCATATGACATGTACAGGTTGCGAATATCTCCTGATTAAGGTCTCTGTACATAAATCTGCCAGTTTCGTGTTTGCTGCAGTCGTTATCCGGGTAACGTGTTTTCCTCAGGAGAAATGCTCGGAACTCTGCTCATCCGAGGTCCTCTCTCTGTGTGTGAGATTTGCATCATTTATGCCCCAAGCCTTTACTCTGTTTCTGGTCTTTTTTGCCCCCTTCCTTGATTTTCTAAACTAAATATAAGAACCTCTTATCAGGCCAATTCTGCAGCTTGTCCAGATCCATTTGTGGTCTTTCCTGGACACCTTTGACTCGATATCTTTTCTCACGAGAAAGAGTACTGGCCCAAATACTGACCCTTGTGGAACCTCACTCGTCACACTCACCCATCTCAACAACATCTTAAGGACAATATCTTGTTTCCTTCCTATTAAGTATTCCTTGACCCGTTGTAGTCCTTTCCCTGTTATTCTTGCAAACTCCTCTAACTTTTGTCACAGTTTCTTACGAGATACTTACTAGAACGCCTATTTTTTTTCAGTCTCAAAATATACTCATCCCTCCCTCCCTCTCTCTCTCTTCTCTAACTTTAGTAACCTTGTCACAGAATCTTAAAGGATTTGTTAAATATGCTTTGCTATCTCTAAATATGTGTGCTGTTGTTGAGGAATCAACTCCTTTCCAGTTGTTAGGTAAGACACATATGCAACAGTTAGACAACTTTATTCCGAAACGTTTCGCCTACACAGTAGGCTTCTTCAGTCGAATACAGAAAGTAGGCAGGAACAGTAGAGATGTGAAGACGATGTAATCAGTCCATCACCCTTAAAGTCGTAGAATTTGAGGTTGTCAGTCCCTCGGCCTGGAGAAGTTCAGTTCCATAGTCAGGAACTATCTGAAGATCAAGCGACAGTGCGGAGACTTAAATACTGTCGGAAGGAGAAGTGCAGGGTAGTAGTAGTAGTAGTAGTAGTAGTGAGAGGCCACTGAGAGGTCATGTCCCTCTCAGATCCAACACTTCTCACTTGAAAAGCTTGTCCAAGGTGTTTTCTGTACCAGTTGTCTAACTGTTGCATATGTGTCTTACCTAACAACCTGTCGGTATTGTATACCATTTTGATGTTCATCCTTTCCAGTTGCTGCAGAGTTTATGTCCTGATAACAATCTCGACAACCTTATACATGAGTCATGTTCACTGACACCTCTCTGTTGAATGATATTACAGATAACCTTCCCTTCTGCTGCCCTTATCATATCAGTTGTCGCTCCTTCAATCTCCTGAAGCCTATGGATAATCAGTGACCTCCTTCCATTTCCTTTCTCTCCAGAGTTCATTACCATTTGTTATCACTTCCTTTCCATTTCTCCATATTATCTCCTTCACCTCCCGGTCACCAGAAAACATTTCTGCAAATGTCTGAACCTTCCCGCCCTGAGCTTCTTCATGTCTCTCCACTTGTCTCTGTCTCACACTTCGTTCACTTCATTTCCTCTAGTTGAGATCTTTTCCTACCACGAAGTGTTCCTTTTAGTAAACAGCAATAACCTTTCTCTCTGGCTTTTTTCCTGCCTTCATTACTTCCTTCATCTTCTCTTGTGTCTTTGTGTGGAAATAAATGGTATAAAATACCGACACAATGGAAATATAAACACATGTGCAGTATAATGTGATCCTTTATTGACAACGTTTCGCCCAAACAGTGGGCTTTTTCAAGTCACAAACAGATCTGTTTGTGATTGAGACACTTATGCAACAAATGGGAATCTTTATTCAGGAAACGTTTCGCCACACAGTGGCTTCATCAGTCCAATACAAAGTAGAAAGCCTTTCTACTTTTTTATTAGACTGATGGAGCCACTATGTGGCGAAACGTTTCCTGAATAAAGATTCCCATATGTTGCATAAGTGTCTCAATCTTCAACTTGTCGGTTTTTCAAACCATTCATCACAGATCTGTTTGTGACTTGAAAAAGCCCACTGTGTGGACGAAACATTGTCAATAAAGGATCACATTATACTGCATATGTGTTTATATTTCCATCTTTGTGTGGAGATCGTGGAGCTCTTCTTCCCCTACACTTCCATTATCAAGTGTTTGAACCCAGAAAGCAAAATTTTCCACTCCCTGTTTGTTTGGCCTCTGGTGTTCCATTCCTCTATTCTTTGAGTCTTGACAGCCGGGTAACATTTTTTTTTTGTTTAGAACATACAATACATTAAAAATAAAAGTATACAGTATCAGATTAACTACACAATATAAATTCTCCATTGTCTAAACACAGTGCAAGTTATACTTCGCCCTTATGCAAAAAAATCTCATGTCACCTGTATAGTTCATCCCTTAACATACTACATACAAGATTGTACAATGTTACATACAGGATTGTACTATGTTAGACTTGACAGCAATGAAAAAATTGCAGTATGCAGTAATATGTCAATATGTAATATGTGGCCCCGTGGCCTGGTGGGTAAAGCTCCCGCTTCACACACGGAGGGCCCGGGTTCGATTCCCGGCGGGTGGAAACATTTCGACACGTTTCCTTACACCTGTTGTCCTGTTCACCTAGCAGCAAATAGGTACCTGGGTGTTAGTCGACTGGTGTGGGTGGCATCCTGGGGGACAAGATTGAGGACCACAATGGAAATAAGTTAGACAGTCCTCGATGACGCACTGACTTTCTTGGGTTATCCTGGGTGGCTAACCCTCCGGGGTTAAAAATCCGAACGAAATCTTATCTTATCTTATATATACCCTTCTCGCAACTGATAGATGTATAATTCCATTAAACATAATTCCTCGCAACTGATAGATGTATAATTCCATTAAACATAATTCCTCGCAACTGATAGATGTATAATTCCATTAAACATAATTCCTCGCAACTGATAGATGTATAATTCCATTAAACATAATTCCATTTAAACAATATGAAACTGTGTAAGTAATACAAAGTAAAAACAATCCTCTTACCCCTTCCCATCTGCTAATTACAATATACAAACTGAAAAATTACATTCAGTAAGAATTCAAGCAGTATAACTAACCCCCCTTAACCCCATCACAGTATTGTACAACAACTCGCCGTTGTTCATTTAAGTTATAACTGGAGTTTACCTGGAGTTTACCTGGAGTTTACCTGGAGAGAGTTCCTGGGGTCAACGCCCCCGCGGCCCGGTCTGTGACCAGGCCTCCTGGTGGATCAGAGCCTGATCAACCAGGCTGTTGCTGCTGGCTGCACGCAAACCAACGTACGAGCCACAGCCCGGCTGATCAGGTACTGACTTTAGATGCTTGTCCAGTGCCAGCTTGAAGACTGCCAGGGATCTGTTGGTAATCCCCCTTATGTGTGCTGGGAGGCAGTTGAACAGTCTCGGGCCCCTGACACTTATTGTATGGTCTCTTAACGTGCTAGTGACACCCCTGCTTTTCATTGGGGGGATGTTGCATCGTCTGCCAAGTCTTTTGCTTTCGTAGTGAGTGATTTTCGTGTGCAAGTTCGGTACTAGTCCCTCTAGGATTTTCCAGGTGTATATAATCATAACTAACATAATAATAATAACTAACATAATTTAAAACCTATGAACATATATTGAATGAAAATTATAACTCTTCAAAAGTGAATAATGCCAATTGCTATCTTAACATTACAACTGATATTAATTAAAGGGCTCAGCATGACTCAGCATGACTCAGCATGACTCAGCGTGACTCAGCATGAGAAAACCACACGGTGGTTCTGAGTACCGCTCTTCCCCCCCTTTCTCAGACTATGACACTCAATCACGCCGGCAAGACTAGACCCTAGACCACACAAAGGTCCCCCTCCCTCGCCCTATATTACACCCCGATCACCATACACACCAATAAACGTACAGTCCAGTCGCCAAAAAACCTAACTCTTCCCCCCTCTCTCCCTCCCGGAAGACAACCCCTTGGCTCCACCGAGGGATTATGCCTACCTATACCTCATTACTCCTGTAACGTTTCCAGCGTTAGATTCCTATACCCCAACGAAAAAGCTTCCTCCCAGCATTGCCCATACACCTCTCTATTCCTACATTTCGTCCTATAAACATGGCACATCAGTGTCCTGACGTGCATTTCACCCCTATGTTCCCGCATACCCCATGACGCTTATAAATAGTCAAGTTCCAAATATGAAACAGAACGTCGTACCACATCCCAGCAATCTCCCATCTCAAGACTCAAAACTCTCAGCATCGACAACCCCCCCCCCCTTCCAATCGTCTGAGAACACCCTTGAACCAATTCCTAACCTTATGTAAACCATCACAAAAGTATATGACATGAAACGCCGTTTCCGGCCACCCACACCACGCACAGGTCTGATCCTGGGTCATTCCCATAACGTACAATTGTGCCTTGGACGCCAAAATCCTGTGGAGAAAGCAGTAACCAGTTTCCCTAATCCGTGGTTGTAAGCGCAATTTGATGAACCCCTGCCATATAGTCTTCCAATGATATCCTGGGAAAACCTCATCACCAATGACCTCTCCCGATGTTATACCTATATTGTCTAATTTATCTGCCCTAACTCTCATAGGGTTTTGCACCACCAATAAATGCCGTAACAACGCTTCGCACCTTGTGAGGTCTTTCCCCACCCACCATCGTTGAACCTCCCTCATCACCGCATCAACCCTCGCTCCCCTGGCCCCACCCCATGTCAAAAATTCCTGTCTTACATATATGCTCATTAGGCGACTGTGTAGTGGTATAAGCCCCATACCTCCCTTAGCTACATGCATCATAACGATGTCCTTTCCTAACCAATGCCTACGGTTACCTCATATGAAATCCAAAGCCTTCCTCTGTAACCACAACACATCGTCCGTCATCAATGGATAGACCGCTGAAACAACCCATAATTTACTATACACCAGTACATTGACAACTATTACTCTTTGGTGTAATGTTACATCACCTGGTCACCATCCCGTCATCCTACGAATTGCGGCTACTACTACAATGGACAAATTAAATGCATGTGCCGCCTGTTCGTCATTGCAAAAATGCACACTGCAGATCTTTATCCGCTCAACGGTTCTCCACCCATACTCCGTACCTAACGTCCCCCCCACACAAGACCCCACCTCCAGAAGTTTGGATTTTCTCTATTAATGCGCAAGGAAGAAGCATCACTAAAAAAACTTATAACCTTATTTACGAACGCCAAACCATTCCTATGCACCAAGATGGTGGTATCGTCCACATAACCTAAAATCCCTACTGCTTCGCCCTGCGCACAATCCTCCCCCCTACCCCACCCATTACCAACCTATAAAAGGGGTCCTGCAAACAGGCCAACAAAAGCTGCGAGAGGTGACACCCTTGCCGCAGCCCCCACCCCATGCCTATCGCGGACCCCAACCTCCCATTGACCTGGACCCGTACCTGTGCCTCCGTATATAACATAAGCACCCACACTACTATTTCTTCCCCAAAACCCTGCTTCAATAATATTGCTAATAATGTTTCCCTATCCACATTGTCAAAAGCCTTTTCCCAATCTAATCCTACGACTCCGCCTCCACTACAATCCTTCACGAAACTTTTGAGGCATCGTTGACCATCTCTCATAGATCATCCAGGAATCCCGTATTTCCCTTCCCATATTACTTTCTCCAAAACCCGTTTTATACGGTTTGCCAAAATATGCGCAAAAAAAATTATAATCTGCCCCATCAACATGATGGGCCTATATGCCTCCAAAGATTCGCGGACCTCGGTCTTTGGTACCAACACTACAACACCCAACCCCGCCTCATCGCCCATTCTACCTCTAATTTTCATTGAGTTGTAAAGTCGAACCAACATGTGTTTTAACAGTTCCCAATGAACTACGTAAAAATCACCTGGTATCCCATCCCAACCAGGCGATTTCCTCAGTGCCTGTCCCTGAACAGCCTTGTAAACCTCCTCCGACATACAACCCTCCATATCCTCTCGATTCACGTCTCTCAAATTCGTCACTATGCCACGCAGTAAAGCTTCCCTCGCCTCTCGATTCCCCTCCCTATCCTTCCATTTTCTCTCAAACCATTGGTCTGCATAGGTCCCTATACTCTCAGTAGTAACTAGCCTTTGCCCTTTACGATAACCACCCAAGTCATCACCGACCACCACTGACAATACTGTCGTCGCCACACATCTCATTCTGAAACTACGCAGAACCCCTACAGAGGGTTTATCCCCACAAAGCACCTCCTCAATCCCCGCTCGCACCCTCAAAGCCTGAAAATTATCATTCTGAATTTCCCGTAATTGACTACGAAGGCACTCTATTTCCACGAGGTCATACCTCCCATCTGCACCATAACAATGCCGCAGCTGTCCCTCTAAATACTTTTGCTTCCCATATCTATAACATGCCTTCTCCTTCCCTAACCTTCTATAAAATCCCTGTATTGCATTTCTCGCCTTTGAATGCCACCACTCTGCAACATCCTCTATCCCATTTCCTTCATTCCAGAATCCAACCCACCATAACCTGAAAGCTTCCAAAGCATCTACTCCTTGCAACAAATTAACATTTAATTTCCAATAACTAGAAAAAACATGTATAACGCCCTCCCACTCGAGAGTTACCAGAGCACCATGGTGGTCTGAGAAACCCAGATCAACACAATCAACCCTACCACTACGGATTAAGCTAGTGATGTAAACCCTGTCCAGCCGCACGGCATAACCCCTCCTACAAAAAGTGTGGTCCACATTCCACCCGTCGCTACCCACAACATCCACTATGCCAGTCGCCTGCAGAACCTCCCATAAAACCCCTAAATTACACCCCCACTGCTCAGTTCGACAAATTTTTTTTCCGGATCACACAATTCCAATCGCCAACTACGACAGAAACTAAGGGTAGACCTCTGAGAAAATATACCAAAAATCATGTACAAAATCCTCCTTTACTCGTCAATTTGATGTCGCTGGCATATATACTCCCATGAAACCCAACTGAATGTTTCCCCATGAACCCACCACATGCACGACCCAACCCCATCCGACCCACTCCCATGCTACGAGCATAAAAGGACTGGTCTCCCTTATACCTATCACTACCCCACCCTTGAGATTATCCGAATTCCCCGCACAACACTTATACCCTTGCACACGTAATTCACTACCACACCGAAAATTGTGTTCTTGAATAAAAAAAACATCGACATCCAAACGTCTGAGCGAAACCTCTACTCAACGCCTCTTGACCTCTGCTCTGAGGCCGTTAACATTCATTGTTATACACTTGAACTCTCCGGTTAGGTTTTCTCATTGTGTTTTCCTGTCACCTTCAACCCTGACTTGGACTTGCCACTGCTGCACCTGACGGTCTTCCCCACACTCCCACTCGACTTCTCTAAGGGAAGTCCCTTCACGCCCTTGGCTACGTCAGCCCACACCATTTTACAAGACCTTTGCCCCTGTGTTAAGACATCGTCCTCCACCGGTGTTCTGGGCCTCTTACAAGACACTCCCTCATAATCCATAAGCCCTTCACCATCCGCTCTATTCACCTCGACATCCGTCACCACCACTGTCATACAAGTTGTATGCCTTTCCTCATCGCCCACACGTCCCGCTAGACCATGGTCGACCACAAGCAACGCCGCCAATGTAGGCGGTAATTCCACTGTCGCCGGGCTGTCGAGGATCCTCTGTATGTCCTTAAAAGTGGGCAACACCAATGGCGCGTGCGCCTCCTCTCCCACTGGAGGCGACACGCTGTCGACACACCCAATCGCCTCGATCTCCGACGCCGGTGGTAGCATCGAGACGATCCCCTCTGCAGCACCTACTGCATCACTCCACTTCACATCCGTCGGTAAAACCTGCAGCACATTATCCACAATCGTGGGCCTCCAATGGGCCAACTCATCCTCCACCATTGCTTCTTTCAGGTCCGACCGTTTTCTCCCTCGTCATTGCTCACAAGCCGCTGCCATATGACCCGTTACACCACACAGTCGGCACGTCCGAACATGCCCTGGGTAGGTTACGTAGACCTGCGTCCGAAAATCCTCCAACATGACAAACGAGGGAATTGGACGTCTCAGTGTTATTGTCATCGAGAAAGAACCCTCGAGCATGCCAGCATAAAAGCCCTGGAACCAACGCCCTACGTTGGTGCCATAGCACCCAAATGTCCGACGAATGTCCACCTCGTCTGCCTCGAAGGGTATATTACGTAAACGAACCCACGTATAACACTCCAACACATCACGCAGGCACACCTCAAGACCAGTGTTGATGACAATCCGTTTTTCTTGAAAGGTGTCCACAGCTCTCACATAAGCAACAGACGACACAAATTTTACAAAAATTCTTGCGTTGCCGTTCAAGGAAATCCCATATAAATCCTCACCTGGGATCCCGTACGTATCTCTTATTACAAGAGGCAGAATGACGTCAGCGGTGTCCTGGTATATTGCGCCTTTCAACAATTACACACAGACAGTGTTGACTCTTCTCCTGCGCTCCGCCATCTTGAAAAAATCAAACTTCTCAAAACAGACACCAGAGGGCACCAGCCCCTCGCTCTGCGTCCACCCTCACCAACAGCTGGGTGAGAACTGACCAGGTAACAGTACCCGGCTGTCAAGACCCTGGTGCAAACTGTGTATGTATGCAGTACGTCCTGTCAGCCACAGATATAAAAACTGTTGTCAAAACAATTAAATGGTGACTGTTGACTGTGCGTAGAGCAGTTAAAATATGATTGTTTTATTGAAGCCTTGCGCAGTGAGTGACTGTTTTCTTCTGGATGTAGGGGTCCAGTTATAGCTCCTGGCTCTGCCTCTTCGCTAGTCTCTATTAGGACCACTCTCTCCCTGCTCCAAGAACCTTGTTACACCTCTTCTTAAAGCTATGTATGGATCCTGCTCTGTGATGTAGGTGAACTGTTCATAAGTCAGGTGACAGGAAGGCCTGCCACCAGCCAGTGCTAATCTGCCACACCCTGGGCCAACAGGCCACATGATGGGGGTGTGAAGGCTTTTGCCACCCTAAGAGAACACCAGTTCTAGCCTCTCAGATCTTTGTTTGAGAAGTAATGTGATCTGAGAGGGAGTGGGGGGGGGGGGGTGGAGTTATATGACAATATATGACAATAAGCTGACGGAAGCAGCTTTGTTTGAAGAGTGGAGGAGCAGCTCTAGCTGGGAGCAAAGAGCTCTATCAGAAGGCTTGAGAGAGCTCTTGCAGGGAGACAGAGCTGGAGGCTTTGTCGGAGAACCTTGGAGAGATAGCTGTCGCCAGTGTGAGGTCTTGGGGACCAGTAGCTAGAAGCTGACTGATTCTTAAGAGCGAACTTTCCTAACGATTCTTCTATTCTGTAAGAGTAATAATATCCGATTCCATATCTCAGTAATTTGTATACTATCCCAATTTATCTTAATATCCGATTCCTGTTTTCTTCTGGATGCAGGGGTCAAGTTATAGCTCTTGGCCCTGCCTCTTCGCTAGTCACAAGAATTAATAAAATGTAATAGTGGAATAATGTATTATTATTATTATTATTATTATTATTATTATTATTATTATTATTATTATTTGTTAAAAGTTATGAGGTGGAGGTGAGTGAAGTACAGTGGTGAGGTAGAGTGTAGTGGTAATGAGAGGTTGTGGTATAGTCACCCCTGAACTTATATAACCACCCTCACCCTCACAAGCTACTACCAGTTTCATTACGCTTACGTTGATACCCTCAATGAATGGCAGCTTCCATTACTTTACTCTCCAGATTGTTCCACTTCCTGAATTCTTTAAGGCTGAAGAAATACTTCCTGACATCTCTACGACTCACCTGTGTTTTTAATTTCCATATGTGTCCCCTGGTTCTGAGTCCCATCTCTGAAACATTTTAGCCAGATCAACCTTATCAATTCCTAACATACCATGCCACGAGTGGGGTTTGAACCCGCGGCCAGAGAGTCTCAACACTTCAGACCGTCGCGTTAGCCACTGGGCCAGCTAGCTTCAATAAGATTCATTTAAGTGGCTAACGCGACGGTCTGGGGTTTTGAGGCTCTCTGACCGCGGGTTCAAACCCCACCAGGGGTATGGTTTGTTTGCAATCGTGTCATTACAATTTCGTGAGTTATCAATTCCTCTCAGGATTTTATTCGTCATTATAACGTCGTCCCTATCCTTCCTGTCCTCCAGAGATGTCAGGTTGAATTTCTCTCCTAGTAGGACATACCCCTTAGCTCAGGAACTAGTCTTGTTCCTAAGTTTCTTCCTTTCAATTTCATGACGTGTTTGACTGTGACATGCAAAGAGAACGTTACAATTTATTCGGCGTATGTCACACTCCCATATAGGCTGCCTCCCAACCAGTGAACCAGGTGCTAAAGATTTAACGATTATTAGGGTACCCGTCGTTAAATCAGTACCTTGGCTCATTGACCAATCACAGGTGAGCCCGTTTAACCTTTTTCCCATTCTTGATCCATTTTGCTCTTGAGCCTTTATGCCTATTCTTTCTTTTCGGACTAGCCATTCTCGGTTCCTTTGCCTTTAAGTACTCCCTAGTGAGATCCCTTTTTAATCCTGTTAGGATGCTCTAGTTCCTGCATCTTTGTGTAAAATTGTGTGTGAATATGTGTGTGTGTGTGAATGTGTGTGTATGTGTGTGTGTGTGTATGTGTGTGTGTGTATGTGTGTGTGTGTGTGTGTTTGGTGTGTGTGTGTGTGTGTGTGTGTGTGTGTGTATACTCACCTAATTGTGGTTGCAGGGGTCGAGACTCAGCTCCTGGCCCCTGTGTGTGTGTGTGTGTGTGTGTGTGTGTGTATGTGTGTGTGTATGTGTGTGTGTGTGTGTTTTTTAGTGTGTGTGTGTGTGTGTGTGTGTGTTTGGTGTGTGTGTGTTTGGTGTGTGTGTGTGTGTGTGTGTGTGTGTGTGTGTGTGTGTGTGTGTGTATGTGTGTGTATGTGTGTGTATGTGTGTGTGTGTGTGTGTGTGTATGTGTATGTGTGTGTATGTGTGTGTATGTGTGTGTGTGTGTGTGTATGTGTGTGTGTGTGTATGTGTGTGTGTGTGTGTACTCACCTATTTGTACTCACCTATTTGTGGTTGCAGGGGTCGAGTCATAGCTCCTGGCCCCGCCTCTTCACTGATTGCTACTAGGTCCTCTCTCTCCCTGCTCCATGAGCTTTATCATACCTTGCCTTAAAACTATGTATGGTTCCTGCCTCCACTACTTCACTTTCTAGACTATTCCACGACTTGACTACTCTATGACTGAAGAAATACTTCCTAACATCCCTTTGATTCATCTGAGTCTTCAACTTCCAATTGTGACCTCTTGTGTCTGTGTCCCATCTCTGGAACATCCTGTCTTTGTCCACTTTGTCTATTCCGCGCAGTATTTTATATGTCGTTATCATGTCTCCCCTGACCCTCCTGGCCTCCAGTGTCGTCAGGCCGATTTCCCTCAACCTTTCTTCGTAGGACAATCCCCGTAGCTCTGGGACTAGTCTTGTTGCAAACCTTTGCACTTTCTCTAATTTCTTGACGTGCTTGACTAGGTGTGGATTCAAAACTGGTGCTGCATACTCCAGTATGGGCCTGACGTAAATGGTATACAGTGTCTTGAACGACTCCTTACTGAGGTATCGGAACGCTATCCGTAGGTTTGCCAGGCGCCCGTATGCTGCAGCAGTTATCTGATTGATGTGCGCCTCAGGAGATATGCTCTGTGTTATACTCACCCCCAGATCTTTTTCCTTGAGTGAGGTTTGCAGTCTTTGGCCATCTAAACTATATTGTGTCTGCGGTCTTCTTTGCCCTTCCCCAATTTTCATGACTTTGCATTTGGCAGGGTTAAACTCAAGGAGCCAGTTGCTGGACCAGGCTTGTAGCCTGTCCAGGTCTCTTTGTAGTCCTGCCTGATCCTCATCCGATTTGATTCTTCTCATTAACTTCACATCATCTGCAAACAAGGACACTTCTGAGTCTATCCCTTCCGTTATGTCGTTCACATATACCAAGAACAGCACAGGTCCTAGGACTGACCCCTGTGGAACCCCGCTTGTCACAAGCGCCCACTCTGACACCTCGTCACGTACCATGACTCGTTGTTGCCTCCCTGTCAGGTATTCTCTGATCCATTGCAGTGCCTTTCCTGTTATGTGTGCCTGATCTTCTAGCTTTTTCAGTAACCTCTTGTGAGGAACTGTGTCGAAGGCCTTTTTGCAGTCCAAAAAAATGCAGTCGATCCACCCCTCTCTCTCTTGTCTTACTTCTGTCACCTTGTCATAAAACTCTAGTAGGTTTGTGACACAGGATTTTCCTTCCCTGACACCATGCTGGTTGTCAATTATACACTTGTTTCTTTCCAGGTGCTCCACCACTCTCCTCCTGATGATCTTCTCCATGACCTTGCATACTATACACGTTAGTGATACAGGTCTGTAGTTTAGTGCCTCATGTCTGTCTCCCTTTTTAAAAATTGGGACTACATTTGCCATCTTCCATACCTCAGGGAGTTGCCCAGTTTCAAATGATGTGTTGAAGATCTTTGTTAATGGCACACACAATATCTCTGCTCCCTCTTTAAGGACCCACGGAGAGATGTTGTCTGGTCCCACCGCCTTTGAGGTGTCAAGTTCGCATAGCAGCTTCTTCGCTTCCTCCTTGGTTATATGTACCTCATCCAGCACTTGCTGGTGTACCCCCCTGTTCTGATTTCCTGTAGTCCTACTGGTTTCCACTGTAAATACTTCTTTAAATCTCGTGTTGAGCTCCTGACATACCTCTCGGTCGTTGCTTGTGAATTCCCCATCACCCTTCCTCAGTCTGATTACCTGGTCCTTGACTGTTGTTTTCCTCCTGATGTGGCTGTACAACAGCTTCGGGTCAGTCTTGACTTTCGATGCTATGTCATTTTCATATTGTCGCTGAGCCTCCCTTCTTATCTGTGCATATTCATTTCTGGCTCTTCGGCTAATCTCTTTATTTTCCTGAGTTCTCTGTCTTCTGTACCTTTTCCATTCTCTAGTACACCTAGTTTTTGCCTCCCTACACCTTTGGGTGAACCAAGGACTCGTTCTGTTCTTCCCATTGTTTCTGTTTCCCTTGGGAACAAACCTCTCCTCTGCCTCCTTGCATTTTGTTGCCACATAGTCCATCATTTCTTGTACTGGTTTTCCTGTCAGTTCCCTCTCCCACTGAATGTTTTGAAGGAAGTTCCTCATGCCTGAGTAGTTTCCCCTTTTGTAGTTTGGTTTTTCCCAGCCTATTCCTGCTACTCTCTCCACTTGGAGCTCAACTATGTAGTCGAAGCACAGAACCACATGATCACTAGCTCCCAGGGGCCTTTCATACAAGATATCCTCGATGTCTGAACTACTCAAGGTGAATACAAGGTCCAGTCTTGTTGGTTCATCTTCTCCTCTCTCTCTGGTAGTGTCTCTAACATGTTGATGCATGAGGTTTTCCAGTACTACATCCATCATCTTGGCTCTCCATGTTTCAGAACCCCCATGGGGCTCCAGATTTTCCCAGTCAATCTCCTTGTGATTGAAATCACCCATAACTAGTAACTTTGCTCCCCCCACGTGTGCTCTCCTGGCCACCTCCGCTAGTGTGTCGACCATGGCTCTGTTGCTCTCATCGTATTCTTCTCTTGGTCTCCTGCAGTTCTGTGGTGGGTTGTACATTACTGCAATTATCACCTTATGTCCCTCAGACTGGATTGTTCCTACTAAGTAGTCCCTTTCACCCATGCCATCCATTCCTTCCATTTTCTCAAAACCCCACTGGCTTTTAATGAGCAGTGCAACTCCTCCTCCCCCTCTCCTCCCTCTGTCTTTCCTGAGGATTTGATATCCGGGTGGAAAGATTGAATCTGTTATTATTCTGGTGAGTTTTGTTTCTGTGAGTGCTATTATGTCTGGGGATGTCTCCTTGATTCTTTCGTGCCACTCCTCGTACTTATTTGTTATTCCATCTGCATTTGTATACCATACCTTCAACTTCTTTTCTAAGACTGTGGTCTGGGAGGTGTATTGGGGTTGGGGAAGTGGGAGACCTGATACGGAACTATGGGTGGTTGCTGTGGGGGTGGAGTTTGTAATGTAGTGGGTGGGGGCACTGGATATGGCATGGGTGTTTTGGTTTAGAGTGTTTGGCTGCACTGGGGTTGACCTGGTTGGGAGGCTTCTATAGGAAGCTGTGAGGGAGGTTGTATTTGATCTTCTTCCTGTGTCTGGGATCTCCTGTCTGTCTTCTCCATCCCCTCTCTTTCCTCCTTTCGCCTTTGTACCATCTCTCTCAGTTTCCGCCTTTCGTCTCGTGTTCTGTCGCGGTCGAGATACACCTTCCTGTATGCTGGCATGTCCCTTAATCGTGCTTTCTCCTGCAGTATCCTGTTCCGAGTCGATTCTGCCTTGAAGGTCACTTTCACTGGCCGGGTTCTTTTTTTTACAAACCCCCCTATTCTCCGAAAATTTTCCAGCTGGGTCATGTCGTCTTCTCCGATTACTTTCATGATGCTTTCAATTGCTTTTTTTTTTCCCTTGTTTTCTTGCTTCATATGTCTCCCCTTCAACTTCCTGTAGCCCATACACAAAGACTGACCTCACCCTTTCATTCTCCCACTGCATATCCCTGTGTATCCCCTCATTCAATTTGACTTCCTCCATTGCAGCTTTCCTTTCTTCAGTTTCACTAGCTACTGTACATGGGCTCAGTGGCCTGTCATTTTCCCTTCTCGGCTTTCCCTGGGCTCTGTTGTGGTCTTTTAGGGCCTCCACATATAGCTTAGCTCTTTCATTTACTACAGTCTCCACTGATAGAGCTTCTACATGCAGTTTTGCTCCTTCTTTCCCTACAGTCCCCTTATTTGTGGCTGAGGTAGCGGTCTCTGTTGTCAATCCCAAAATGTTCTTTAGTTCTTTAGGCTGTTTCAGATTTTCCAGTTCCTCTTCTAAACTCTGTATCCTGGCCTCTGCTGCTTTGACTTTCACCTCCCACTTCCTGCTTTCCATGTCTATCCTCTCTTCCATTCTCATGCTAAGTTCTTCTAGTTTCTTTTCCCATTCTTGTTCCCTTTTTTTGAGCTCTGCTACCCAATCTTCCTTTGCAGTTTCCTCCTCCTGTCCCTTGGGTTTCTTGTTGCTCTCTGGCAACCCATTTTTGTTTTATCCTGATTGCCTCAGAGTGGGAAACCTATGTAATTCTGTATGTTAGGTTAGTATATGTCAGAGTGTGGGGGGGGGAGATAGAGGAGGAACTGTGGCTATATGGGAGAGTAGTGGGGAGGGGGAGTGGGAAGGAGAGTGAAGCAAGTGGGTAAGTGGGTGAGTGGGAGAGGGAGAGGTGGGGAGGGGGAGGGTGAAAGAGGGAGGGGAGGGATCAGGTGAAGGAGTGAGATGTAGGTGGAGGAGGGGGGAGTTTATGTGTGAGTCTGGCAATATGTGTGTGTGTGTGTGTGTGTGTCTGTGTGTGTGTGTGTGTGTGTGGGTGTGTGTGTGTGTGTGTTGCGTGTGTGTGTGTGGGGGTGTGGGGGGGTGGGGGGTGGGGGGGGGAGTGTGGGTGGGGGTGTGGGTGGGTGTGTGTGGGTGTGTGTGGGTGTGTGGTTTTGTGTGGGTGTGTGTGGGTGTGTGTGTGTGTGGGTGTGTGTGGGTGTGTGTGGGTGTGTGTGGGTGTGTGTGTGGGGGTGTGTGGGTGGGTGTGTGTGGGTGTGTGTGGGTGTGTGGGTGTGTGTGGGTGTGTGTGTGGGTGTGTGTGGGTGTGTGTGGGGGTGTGTGGGTGGGTGTGTGGGTGGGTGTGTGGGTGGGTGTGTGGGTGGGTGTGTGTGGGTGTGTGTGGGTGTGTGTGGTTGTGTGGGTGTGTGTGGGTGTGTGTGGGTGTGTGGGTGTGTGGGTGTGTGTGGGTGTGTGGGTGTGTGTGGGTGTGTTGGTGTGTGTGGGTGTGTGTGGGTGTGTGGGTGTGTGGGTGTGTGTGGGTGTGTGTGGGTGTGTGGGTGTGTGTGGGTGTGTGTGGGTGTGTGGGTGTGTGGGTGTGTGTGGGTGTGGGTGTGTGTGTGTGGGTGTGTGTGGGTGTGTGTGGGTGTGTGGGTGTGTGGGTGTGTGGGTGTGTGTGGGTGTGTGGGTGTGTGTGGGTGTGTGTGGGTGTGTGGGTGTGTGCGGGTGTGTGTGGGTGTGTGGGTGTGTGTGGGTGTGTGTGGGTGTGTGTGGGTGTGTGTGGGTGTGTGTGGGGGTGTGTGGGGGTGTGTGGGGGGGGTGTGGGTGGGTGTGTGGGTGAGTGTGTGGGTGGGTGTGTGGTGTGGGTGTGGGCGTGTGGGTGTGTGGGTGTGTGTGGGTGTGTGTGGGTGTGTGTGGGTGTGTGGGTGTGTGGGGGTGTGTGGGTGTGTGTGGGTGTGTGGGTGTGTGTGGGTGTGTGTGGGTGTGTGGGTGTGTGTGGGTGTGTGTGGGTGTGTGTGGGTGTGTGGGTGTGTGTGGGTGTGTGTGGGTGTGTGTGGGTGTGTGGGTGTGCGTGTGCACACTAGGCTACGCTACTCTTTTGAAGATTATAAAAAAATTTTCACAATCAATTCCTTATTAATATGCACTAATATATACTATATAATATTAATTGCGTACACTTGTGTTTGGGTGTACACTTGTGTTTGTGTGTGTGTGTGTTTACTAGCTTGTCGTTCTTTGAAAAAGAGGGGGGGGGTTACGTTAACACTATTTGTTATTGTTGTTGTTTCACCGGTACTCTCCCGGCCCAGATCTCCGCACACTACGCTACTTTACTTTTTGAAGATTATAGGATTATTTTTTCTCACTCAATTCCTTGTTAATATATACTAATGTTTATTATACAATAATTACGGGTGCACACGTGTGTTTGCATGTGCGTACTTGTTTACTAGCTTGTCCCTCAGAAAAACGGGGGGGGGGTTCACTAGGCTACACAACTCTTCTGGAGTTTACCTGGCGATATTTAGATAATTTACTAACCAATGTCTCTCAACCCTTGAGTAGAGAGGACGTGTGCTGCTGCTACCCCCTGGTGTTGACTGGGTGCAGTAATATTTTCACAACATGGCGCAGGCTTGTCGCCGGAGGGTTAATACAGTCTGTATTGAATTAACCATTGGAGCTATCACGGGGCTGTCTATGGAGCTACTTCTCCCAGCAATAATTAGAGACACCTACGGCGTAGCTACTGAAGAGATTTGTGGACTTGCCTTGAATGGCACGAAGAGGATATTTCTTAAATTCAATTCAACGAGTATGTATGAGACAGTGGTGAACAAGTTTCAGGAAGTGGCCATACCTGTGAATCATGCTGTCACGGTGAGGATGCATGATGTATCAAGTTACTTTCACTTGGGTGAAGATCAGGAATGTGCCATTTGAGGCGGATGCATCTGACATAAGGTTTGCCATGAGTAAATATGGGACGGTACACACGGTCACTGCAGGAAGATGGTCAGCTGGTACGTATATGGGGATACCTGAGGGTACGTACTCTGCAAAGATGACGATACGACATCCTATACCGTCATATGTGGTGATGGAAGAATTCATAACTCAGGTATTTGTGACATATGCAGGGCAACGACGCACTTGTCGTTTGTGTGGGTCGTATGAACACCTGGCAGCGCAATGTGGTAGAGGACGTGGAGACAACGACCTGCAACAACGAAGAAACGTAGAGGTGAGGAGAGTGGAGCAAGAGCAGCCTTTTTCGACACTGACTCCGCAGAGTGCGTCATGGAGTGAGGAGGTTGAGAGGGCAGAGAAGATGGCAGGTGCTACGAGTGGGGGGGACTCCCTTTCCTTGGACGTGGTTCAGGCATTGGAGGAGATCATCGCGGAAGTGAATGATAGCAAGGAGGAAGCATCGACGACGCTTGTGGATATTTTGGGCACGGGGCCGTATCAGGAAGAAGGCACGATCCTGGATCTTGGGACTATTATGGAGGACGGAGGGGTGAAGGTAGTTCGTCCTAAGGTGTGTGACAAGGCTGTCTTGTCGGTGAATACGGTGGAGGTTGAGGTTCATCGTGGTGATGAGCTTGATGACGAGATGCAGGTCGACGGTACGACGCGAAAGCGCGCAGCAGTGCTTTATGATTCAGATGAAGTGCTTACGCCCGCACAACGTTCAGGGAAGAAAACATGGGCGGATGTCACGCAGAGGGGTTCAAAAGACACTCAGGGACAGGGATCGAGTAAGAGTGCACAAAAAAAGGGGGGGAGGGATAAGAGTGCAATGAGGCGATCAGGTGACAAAAAGGTTGTGTCAAGAGGGAAACCACCTTTGTCGGTTTTAAGTGCTTGACATTGAACATCAATGGTTTGAGGTCACAGAGAAAGTGTGAGTGGTTTAGAGAGTTTTTGGAGCGTCATGGTGTTGACGTTGTGTTCTTGCAGGAGCATAATTATAGACATGGTTATGAGTTGAAGGTGGAGGGATATAAGGTGTATGTTGAACATGCGGTCAGATTGAAAGGCGGTGTGGCTATATTGGTAAAGGAAACTAGCCCGTTGGTTGTCAGGCATTGTGAAGGGGGGGAGGGGAGGGTGATACGTGTGGATGGATTATGGGGTCAGGTACAGATGACGTTGGTGTGTGTGTATGGACCGGCAGAGGGAGACGTACGCGTTAAGAATAAATTTGTGAGGGACGTGTTGGTTTACTACTTGCGTGGATTGCCAGGGGTAGCCGTGATAGGAGGTGATTGGAACTGTGTGATAAGGCGTAAGGATGTGGAACCGAGGGGGGCGGGGCATTGTATGGGAACATTGGGAGAATTGTTATCAGGGGTGGGTTTGAACAATATCTGTGGGGGCGGGGAGGTAGAGCATACATTTATTAGGCGTGGGTATGCTGCTAGGCTCGATCGTTTGTACGTCCCCAGAAGGGTTGTAATACATAGGGTGAGGGTGTTGGATGTGGTATTTTCTGATCATAGGGGTGTTATGGTGGATTTGAGTTGGGAGGGGTTGCCACGAAGGGGTAGGGGGTATTGGAAGTTAAATATAAAGTTGCTGCATG
Organism: Cherax quadricarinatus; assembly: GCF_038502225.1. Classification (NCBI taxonomy): domain Eukaryota; kingdom Metazoa; phylum Arthropoda; class Malacostraca; order Decapoda; family Parastacidae; genus Cherax; species Cherax quadricarinatus. The sequence continues at coordinate 9,971,646 of NC_091383.1, forward strand.
AAGAAGAATATAGACAGTCATTTAAACAGTTTTTGGGAGGGGTTGGAGGCAGAAGCGCCTGGGAATGGTGATCTGGTTAGATGGTGGGACTCGGTGGCGAAATCAGGTATTAAGGATTTTTATGTACGTAATGGGAGGGAATATAATAGGTTAAAGTATGGGTTTCAATCTTATCTTGAGGGGCAGTTGAGGGCTTGCTACGAACGTGGGAGGGTTAGTTACCCGGTGGGAGATATTGAGGGATTAAAGGAGAGCATTAGGGATTTGCAAAATGAAAGATTTGATGGTGCACGCGTTTTGGCGGGGTTGGAGGTGTTATGGGGTGATAGGCCATCGGCGTGTGTATTGAGAGGACAGCGTAAGAGGAGAGTGGCGACGGAGATGATGGGATTAACTGTTCATGTGGGGATGGGAGGGTATAGGGAAGGGCAGGTATTGATGTCGACTGAAGGTATGAGTGGATATATTGATGCATGGTTTAGGTCTTATGCACAACATGGGGGTATACGAGATGATGCTTTAAGGGAAATGGGTGGTTATGTGCAATGCGAGCTTGATGGTAGAGATAGGGAGACTTTGGAAGGACAGATTACGGAAGGGGAAATTTGGCAAGCTATAGCAGGTGCAAGTTTAGGTATGGCACTGGGTGTAGACGGGTTGCCTAATGATTTTTATGTTAAGAATTGGGAAGTATTGAGGAGATTTTTAATCAGATTGTTCAATGTAATGAAGGAAGATGGGGCAATGGGTGAGCAGCAAAGGACTGCTGTTGTTGTATTAGTGCCGAAGGGTGGACAGACAACGGTAGAAGATTACCGTGCAATATCGCTTATGTGTGGTGATTATAAGTTATTTACAAGGGTATTTGGGAGCAGAATCAAACAGGTTTTAGGTAAAGTAATTGATAGAGGACAATATGGCATACCGGGTAGATCAATGTATGAAGGGCATGGAGTTATTAGGAGTTTTATAGAGCATAGGGGGGAGGGGGGAGGGGGTGTTTTGGCTCTGGATTGGAGAGCTGCTTATGATAGCATAGAAAGGGATGCATTATGGAGTTTTATGCGTTGGTTGGGTTTCGGGAGGGAAATTGTTTCTTGGGCAAAAACTTTGTATCTGGGTGCAGTTATGAGAATTCAGGTTAATGGACGACTAGGTGATAGCATACAGATGGGAAGGGGTTTGCGACAGGGATGCCCTCTGTCGCAAATTTTGTATGCATGTCTTCAGGAACCCTTTTATAGGGCAGTTAGGTGGAGTATAGCGAGAGCGAGGGTTGGTTTTGCACGAGAAGGGGAAGTGGGTATAGTGGGTTACATGGATGATACGACTGTCTTGGTGAGGGATGTGAGGGATTTACATAAGGTAGGAAGGGTGATAGACGTTTTTGGTGAGGCTACGGGGATGAAAATTAATGTAGTAAAGTCCAAGTATTTGGATCTAGGGGATAGTGTACATAATGGTGAGACTGTTGAGGGTGGGTGGCGTGTGGTAGATCAGCTGTTGATATGTGGGATAGTGTACATGCGGAATGATAGGGATGCACAAGAGGCAAATTCGAGGCGCACCGTGGATGGAGTTTTGAAAAGATTGGGAGGTTTGAGGGCAGAGCAATTAACGTTGCATCAAAGGGTTATAGTCACGAATGTCCTGTTGTATAGCAAGTTATGGCACGTGGTGGCAATATATCCGTTACGACGGTGTGAGGTGCAACGGTTGCAACTGCGGGTATTCAGATTTATATGGGGATCGGGTTGTGACTGGCTAAGTAGAGGGGTGGTGTCGCTTCCCGTTAGCCAGGGGGGGCTGGGGCTTATACCTCTTGAGAAGCGTATGTTGAGTGTGTTTCTGAAAAGGGGGTTTGTGAGGGAGGGGGTGAGAGGGGGGGCCTTGAAAGACTGCGCATGGATATGCAACGGTGGTGGAGGGGTAGGGATTTAATGTTTGGGGAGGCTATGTTGCGAGTTTTACTGAAGGTAAGGGATCCGAAACAACTTAAATTGAAGGTTCTTGAGAGGGTGGGGGGTGGGTCTGTGGTGGCGGCAGTTGAGGGGGCATACCCTATGTATGCATGGGGTTCTGTTTATCTGGAGATCTGGAGAGAGTTCCGGGGGTCAACGCCCCCGCGGCCCGGTCTGTGACCAGGCCTGTATGGAACTGTCTTCAACAACTACGTGTAAAACCAAGTGTCAGGGAGGTTATGTTTAGGTTTTTACATGGGATCTTGCCGTCTGGGGTTGTGTTATTTAATAGGAGATTAAGGGAGGGTGGGGAGTGCAAAGCGTGTGGATGTCCGGAAACTATATTTCACGCTGTGTACTTTTGTACTTGTTTAGAAGATGTGAAGGTCTGGCTAAGTAGGGTAGTTAGGTTAGTGGGTGGGGAAGGGTTACAGGTGTTGCGGGTGTTAAGTTTAGATATAGGTGGGTGGAGTCAGCAGGTGGTGAATGCGGTTGCGTATGTGGTCACTGATTTTATTTACATATCTTGGGCAATGAGGGAGGTGGGAGTCGAGGAAAGGATAAGAGTGTTAGGGGCCACGATGTATAGAACAAAGTGCCGCAATAGGGATCTTTATGGGGGAAGATGGGAGACAGCATTTACTGAAGGTTATCGTAGATTCAGGTTGAAGGATTTAAGAGATTTAAGTGTAAAGTAAGGGGTTGCGGCGGGCTAGTTTTCTTGAGTATGGAAATGTGTATAGATGTTAGCGTGTGTGGTATGTTTGGTAATATAATAAATAAGCTTCTTTTGTGATGTGAGTTTGGTCTGGGTAGTTGTGTAAGATATGTTTTTCACATTGTTTTTCAGAAGGTATTGAATATAATATGTAAGTAGTGTTGTTGCACTACATTGTGTGTAAGTGTGAGAGGGTACATCTCTCAGTATTTGTGTGTTTGAAGGTTTGAGGTGACACAAGACATGATCTAAGTATGTTTGGTTTTTCTTTTTGTCCTCAAATGTGTTATACAAAGATAATACTGTGGTGTATGTGATGTGTAGGTTTATAGGTATTCAACATGCTTGTTGTATGTTCCCTTTTAGATACTTTGTTTTAATTGTCATTTCAATGTACTTTGTATAGTATTATACAATGGTATTATTCTTTGCCATATGAAGTGTTTTTTTTTTTAGGTTATGTTCTAGGTTTTTGTATGTTGAGATGTACTTATAGACTGTCAGCACCCTGATATTGGTTTTTCATGGCTATTTTCCTGACGTAAGTTTTGGCTGTATGGTATACAGATATATCTAGCCAGTTTATAGACGCATTCCTTTTGTGTCTGAGATTTTTGTATACGGGTTTATTGTAACTGTAATGAGTCGGTTTTGAGATCTAAGCTGTTTTCTTTGTATGTTTATTTGTATTTTGGTATATATAAATCTGTAATGTTAGGGATAAGTATGTAGATGTTCTAGTAGGATTATGATGTTAGGTTTTGGTTTATTGATTAATGAGAAGGCTGGAAGTAATTGTTACATTTTCTTGTATATATTATTTTCAATTGTATGAGTCTTTGTCATATGTCAGGTTATGTAAAATTTATATGGAAGTTAGGTTTTAAGTTATTGAATGTTTATATATGTAAGTTCATGACCCTGTTACTGTGGTTATTTGTAGCTATGTTCTTGCCGTAAGTTATTGTTGTATGTTATACAGCTATATCTTGCGAGTATATAGGTGCAATCCATTTGTGTTAGTTTATTTTGTGTTGGGTTTCTTATGTCAATGGCCGAACCTTCAGGATTGAGATCCAAACTGTTTCCTTTTATTTTTATTTTTTATGTATACTGTATTGGTTATAAATAAAATATAAAAAAAAAAAATTTACTAACCACTATCTATCTCAACCACTATCTATCTCCTGGTACTGAAATAGGGAGAGAGAGATAGTATAGCAACAACCAGCAGGGCGAGACACTGAGACTTTAGACACTAACCAAAATTAACCACAAATAGGCAAGTGATGTCGTCTGCACAACAATGGAGGTTCCTGCTGGTCGGCTGCTATCAACTCCTTCAATTTGTAACTCCTTCAGGAACTTTATCATGTATTCAAGTTTTTATTTTCTTTTTCTTTTAAGACTTGGTATTCCCTCTTTTTTCTTTAGTACAGTATTATGGTCATAACAAGTCTGATGATGTTAGCTACCTTCACAACACCAACAGCTGGGGATTGACTAATTTTTTCTTACTTTCAGTATTTACTTAATCACTCTTTTATGACCTTATCACTACACTGCTGTTATAACCAACTAACATATGTATTTGTTAATATTTCAAATCACACCGTTAACCCAATTAACTGTTTGGATATTTTGTGTCAACACTGCGGCCAGCAGCCTGATCAGCTGACTGCTACCCTCCCTCACTCAACATTCATCAGCTGACTGCTACCCTCCCTCACTCAACATTCATCAGCTGACTGCTACCCTCCCTCACTCAACATTCATCAGCTGACTGCTACCCTCCCTCACTCAACATTCATCAGCTGACTGTTACCCTCCCTCACTCAACATTCATCAGCTGACTGCTACCCTCCCTCACTCAACATTCATCAGCTGACTGCTACCCTCCCTCACTCAACATTCATCAGCTGACTGTTATCCTCCCTCACTCAACATTCATCAGCTGACTGCTACCCTCCCTCACTCAACATTCATCAGCTGACTGCTACCCTCCCTCACTCAACATTCATCAGCTGACTGCTACCCTCCCTCACTCAACATTCATCAGCTGACTGTTATCCTCCCTCACTCAACATTCATCAGCTGACTGCTACCCTCCCTCACTCAACATTCATCAGCTGACTGCTACCCTCCCTCACTCAACATTCATCAGCTGACTGCTACCCTCCCTCACTCAACATTCATCAGCTGACTGTTATCCTCCCTCACTCAACATTCATCAGCTGACTGTTATCCTCCCTCACTCAACATTCATCAGCTGACTGCTACCCTCCCTCACTCAACATTCATCAGCTGACTGCTACCCTCCCTCACTCAACATTCATCAGCTGACTGCTACCCCCCCTCACTCAACATTCATCAGCTGACTGCTACCCTCCCTCACTCAACATTCATCAGCTGACTGCTACCCTCCCTCACTCAACATTCATCAGCTGACTGCTACCCTCCCTCACTCAACATTCATCAGCTGACTGCTACCCTCCCTCACTCAACATTCATCAGCTGACTGCTACCCCCCCTCACTCAACATTCATCAGCTGACTGCTACCCCCCCTCACTCAACATTCATCAGCTGACTGCTACCCCCCCTCACTCAACATTCATCAGCTGACTGCTACCCCCCTCACTCAACATTCATCAGCTGACTGCTACCCCCCCTCACTCAACATTCATCAGCTGACTGCTACCCCCCCTCACTCAACATTCATCAGCTGACTGCTACCCACCCTCACTCAACATTCATCAGCTGACTGCTACCCTCCCTCACTCAACATACATCAGCTGACTACTACCCTCCCTCACTCAACATTCATCAGCTGACTGCTACCCTCCCTCACTCAAATTTCATTCAAATTTAAATTGTAAAAATCTTGATCCTGTCACATTATTCGCACTCTTGAAAGCTATTACACTGATTCACTCACGTACGATGACCGCTAATATCTTAGGACAGCCACTAGAACGCTAAATCCTGGGAGCACTATTTAGCGATACTGCTTCACGTGTGTGTATGTGTGTGTGTGTGTGTGTATGAGTTTGTGTATGAGTGTGTGTGCACGTGTGTGTGTGCGTGCGTGCGAGCCCGTGAATAGTATTTCTCAGATTCACTATCAGTAGTCTAAGCAGGTATCCTTGTCAGGCTGTACAAAGCTAGTTGCAAGAATGATCTTATATAAACATACATGTAACGTCCACGTTAAAAAAAAAAACACATTGAAATAGGCCTACCTCCAGTCTAATAAAAGACTCAAGGAGGACTGCATCAAATAGTCGACAACCCAACTGAACTGTGTGCTCACAACTCCACAACTCTATTGCTAAGTGAATATTTTTCCAATATCATAATTACTGTAATCTTCCCGAAATTCTTCAAAATTCATTTTGAAAAAGCGGCCAGATTCCCCAGGCGTCTTTTGTTGTTTAATTATCTTAAAGGAATATTAAACTTACGAAAAAACATGTTAATTACAGGCTCGACATGAGAGTTTAGAGCACTGAAATTGCGAAGGTTGATAAATATTACTGATTACCTAATCTTCCACTGCTC
>NC_091383.1:9980383-9991975 GCF_038502225.1 Cherax quadricarinatus
GCTAAATTGTTTAAAGCTAAATTGTTTAAAGCTAAATTGTTGAAAGCTAAATTCTTTAAAGCAAAATTGTTTAAAGCTAAATTGTTTAAAGCTAAATTGTTGAAAGCTAAATTGTTGAAAGCTAAATTGTTTAAAGCAAAATTGTTTAAAGCTAAATTGTTTAAAGCTAAATTGTTTAAAGCTAAATTGTTTAAAGCTAAATTGTTTAAAGCTAAATTGTTTAGAGCTAAATTGCTTAAAGCTAAATTGTTGAAAGATAATTTTTTTAAACCTAAACTGTTTAAAGCTAAAGACACCCTGAAGAAGTGCTCACTGGAATCCTTGCAAGACACCCTGAACTAGTGTTCCCTGGGATCCTTGCAAGACACCCTGAACTAGTGTTCCCTGGGATCCTTGCAAGACACCCTGAACTAGTGTTCCCTGGGATCCTTGCAAGACACCCTGAACTAGTGTTCCCTGGGATCCTTGCAAGACACCCTGAACTAGTGTTCCCTGGGATCCTTGCAAGACACCCTGAAGTAGTGTTCCCTGGGATCCTTGCAAGACACCCTGAACTAGTGTTCCCTGGGATCCTTGCAAGACACCCTGAACTAGTGTTCCCTGGGATCCTTGCAAGACACCCTGAAGTAGTGTTCCCTGGGATCCTTGGAGGACACCCTGAACTAGTGTTCCCTGGGATCCTTGCAAGACACCCTGAACTAGTGTTCCCTGGGATCCTTGCAAGACACCCTGAAGCAGTGTTCCCTGGGATCCTTGCAAGACACCCAGAAGCAGTGTTCCCTGGGATCCTTGCAAGACACCCTGAAGTAGTGTTCCCTGGGATCCTTGGAGGACACCCTGAAGTAGTGTTCTCTGGGATCCTTGCAAGACACCCTGAACTAGTGTTCCCTGGGATCCTTGCAAGACACCCTGAAGCAGTGTTCCCTGGGATCCTTGCAAGACACCCTGAAGTAGTGTTCCCTGGGATCCTTGCAAGACACCCTGAAGTAATGTTCTCTGGGATCCTTGCAAGACACCCTGAACTAGTGTTCCCTGGGATCCTTGCAAGAAACCCTGAACTAGTGTTCCCTGGGATCCTTGCAAGACACCCTGAAGCAGTGTTCCCTGGGATCCTTGCAAGACACCCTGAAGTAGTGTTCCCTGGGATCCTTGGAGGACACCCTGAAGTAGTGTTCTCTGGGATCCTTGCAAGACACCCTGAACTAGTGTTCCCTGGGATCCTTGCAAGACACCCTGAAGCAGTGTTCCCTGGGATCCTTGCAAGACACCCTGAACTAGTGTTCCCTGGGATCCTTGCAAGACACCCTGAAGTAGTGTTCCCTGGGATCCTTGCAAGACACCCTGAAGTAATGTTCTCTGGGATCCTTGCAAGACACCCTGAACTAGTGTTCCCTGGGATCCTTGCAAGAAACCCTGAACTAGTGTTCCCTGGGATCCTTGCAAGACACCCTGAACTAGTGTTCCCTGGGATCCTTGCAAGACACCCTGAACTAGTGTTCCCTGGGATCCTTGCAAGACACCCTGAACTAGTGTTCCCTGGGATCCTTGCAAGACACCCTGAACTAGTGTTCCCTGGGATCCTTGCAAGACACCCTGAACTAGTGTTACCTGGGATCCTTACAAGACACCCTGAACTAGTGTTCCCTGGGATCCTTGCAAGACACCCTGAACTAGTGTTCCCTGGGATCCTTGCAAGACACCCTGAACTAGTGTTCCCTGGGATCCTTGCAAGACACCCTGAAGTAATGTTCTCTGGGATCCTTGCAAGACACCCTGAACTAGTGTTCCCTGGGATCCTTACAAGACACCCTGAACTAGTGTTCCCTGGGATCCTTGCAAGACACCCTGAACTAGTGTTCCCTGGGATCCTTGCAAGACACCCTGAAGTAATGTTCTCTGGCATCCTTGCAAGACACCCTGAACTAGTGTTCCCTGGGATCCTTGCAAGACACCCTGAAGCAGTGTTCCCTGGGATCCTTGCAAGACACCCAGAAGCAGTGTTCCCTGGGATCCTTGCAAGACACCCTGAAGTAGTGTTCCCTGGGATCCTTGGAGGACACCCTGAAGTAGTGTTCTCTGGGATCCTTGCAAGACACCCTGAACTAGTGTTCCCTGGGATCCTTGCAAGACACCCTGAAGCAGTGTTCCCTGGGATCCTTGCAAGACACCCTGAAGCAGTGTTCCCTGGGATCCTTGCAAGACACCCTGAACTAGTGTTCCCTGGGATCCTTGCAAGACACCCTGAAGTAGTGTTCCCTGGGATCCTTGCAAGACACCCTGAAGTAATGTTCTCTGGGATCCTTGCAAGACACCCTGAACTAGTGTTCCCTGGGATCCTTGCAAGAAACCCTGAACTAGTGTTCCCTGGGATCCTTGCAAGACACCCTGAACTAGTGTTCCCTGGGATCCTTGCAAGACACCCTGAACTAGTGTTCCCTGGGATCCTTGCAAGACACCCTGAACTAGTGTTCCCTGGGATCCTTGCAAGACACCCTGAACTAGTGTTCCCTGGGATCCTTGCAAGACACCCTGAACTAGTGTTACCTGGGATCCTTGCAAGACACCCTGAACTAGTGTTCCCTGGGATCCTTGCAAGACACCCTGAACTAGTGTTCCCTGGGATCCTTGCAAGACACCCTGAACTAGTGTTCCCTGGGATCCTTGCAAGACACCCTGAAGTAATGTTCTCTGGGATCCTTGCAAGACACCCTGAACTAGTGTTCCCTGGGATCCTTACAAGACACCCTGAACTAGTGTTCCCTGGGATCCTTGCAAGACACCCTGAACTAGTGTTCCCTGGGATCCTTGCAAGACACCCTGAAGTAATGTTCTCTGGGATCCTTGCAAGACACCCTGAACTAGTGTTCCCTGGGATCCTTGCAAGACACCCTGAACTAGTGTTCCCTGGGATCCTTGCAAGACACCCTGAACTAGTGTTACCTGGGATCCTTGCAAGACACCCTGAACTAGTGTTCCCTGAGATCCTTGCAAGACACCCTGAACTAGTGTTCCCTGGGATCCTTGCAAGACACCCTGAAGAAGTGTTCCCTGGGATCCTTGCAAGACACCCTGAACTAGTGTTCCCTGGGATCCTTGCAAGACACCCTGAAGTAGTGTTCCCTGGAATCCTTGCAAGACACCCTGAAGTAGTGTTCCCTGGGATCCTTGCAAGACACCCTGAACTAGTGTTCCCTGGGATCCTTGCAAGACACCCTGAACTAGTGTTCCCTGGGATCATGGCAAGACACCCTGAACTACCGTTCCCTGGGATCCTTGCAAGACACCCTGAACTAGTGTTCCCTGGGATCCTTGCAAGACACCCTGAACTAGTGTTCCCTGGGATCATTGCAAGACACCCTGAACTACCGTTCCCTGGGATCCTTGCAAGACACCCTGAACTAGTGTTCCCTGGGATCCTTGCAAGACACCCTGAAGTAGTGTTCCCTGGGATCCTTGCAAGACACCCTGAACTAGTGTTCCCTGGGATCCTTGCAAGACACCCTGAACTAGTGTTCCCTGGGATCCTTGCAAGACTTTCTGAAGTAGTGTTCCATGGGATCCTTGCAAGACACCCTGAACTAGTGTTCCCTGGGATCCTTGCAAGACACCCTGAATTAGTGTTCCCTGGGATCCTTGCAAGACACCCTGAACTAGTGTTCCCTGGGATCCTTGCAAGATACCCTGAAGTAGTGTTCCCTGGGATCCTTGCAAGACACCCTGAACTAGTGTTCCCTGGGATCCTTGCAAGACACCCTGAACTAGTGTTCCCTGGGATCCTTGCAAGACACCCTGAACTAGTGTTCCCTGGGATCCTTGCAAGACACCCTGAACTAGTGTTCCCTGGGATCCTTGCAAGACACCCTGAACTAGTGTTCCCTGGGATCCTTGCAAGACACCCTGAAGTAGTGTTCCCTGGGATCCTTGCAAGACACCCTGAAGTAGTGTTCCCTGGGATCCTTGCAAGACACCCTGAACTAGTGTTCCCTGGGATCCTTGCAAGACACCCTGAACTAGTGTTCCCTGGGATCCTTGCAAGACACCCTGAACTAGTGTTCCCTGGGATCCTTGCAAGACTTTCTGAAGTAGTGTTCCATGGGATCCTTGCAAGACACCCTGAACTAGTGTTCCCTGGGATCCTTGCAAGACACCCTGAATTAGTGTTCCCTGGGATCCTTGCAAGACACCCTGAACTAGTGTTCCCTGGGATCCTTGCAAGACACCCTGAAGTAGTGTTCCCTGGGATCCTTGCAAGACACCCTGAACTAGTGTTCCCTGGGATCCTTGCAAGACACCCTGAACTAGTGTTCCCTGGGATCCTTGCAAGACACCCTGAAGTAGTGTTCCCTGGGATCCTTGCAAGACACCCTTAACTAGTGTTCCCTGGGATCCTTGCAAGACACCCTGAACTAGTGTTCCCTGGGATCCTTGCAAGACACCCTGAACTAGTGTTCCCTGGGATCCTTGCAAGACACCCTGAACTAGTGTTCCCTGGGATCCTTGCAAGACACCCTGAACTAGTGTTCCCTGGGATCCTTGCAAGACACCCTGAAGTAGTGTTCCCTGGGATCCTTGCAAGACACCCTGAAGTATTGTTCCCTGGGATCCTTGCAAGACACCCTGAAGTAGTGTTCTCTGGGATCCTTGCAAGACACCCTGAACTAGTGTTCCATGGGATCCTTGCAAGACACCCTGAAGTAGTGTTCCCTGGGATCCTTGCAAGACACCCTGAAGTAGTGTTCCCTGGGATCCTTGCAAGACACCCTGAACTAGCGTTCCCTGGGATCCTTGCAAGACACCCTGAAGTAGTGTTCTCTGGGATCCTTGCAAGACACCCTGAACTAGTGTTCCCTGGGATCCTTGCAAGACACCCTGAACTAGTGTTCCCTGGGATCCTTGCAAGACACCCTGAACTAGTGTTCCCTGGGATCCTTGCAAGACACCCTGAAGTAGTGTTCCCTGGGATCCTTGCAAGACACCCTGAACTAGTGTTCCCTGGGATCCTTGCAAGACACCCTGAAGTAGTGTTCCCTGGGATCCTTGCAAGACACCCTGAACTAGTGTTCCCTGGGATCCTTGCAAGACACCCTGAATTAGTGTTCCCTGGGATCCTTGCAAGACACCCTGAACTAGTGTTCCCTGGGATCCTTGCAAGACTTTCTGAAGTAGTGTTCCATGGGATCCTTGCAAGACACCCTGAACTAGTGTTCCCTGGGATCCTTGCAAGACACCCTGAATTAGTGTTCCCTGGGATCCTTGCAAGACACCCTGAACTAGTGTTCCCTGGGATCCTTGCAAGACACCCTGAAGTAGTGTTCCCTGGGATCCTTGCAAGACACCCTGAACTAGTGTTCCCTGGGATCCTTGCAAGACACCCTGAACTAGTGTTCCCTGGGATCCTTGCAAGACACCCTGAAGTAGTGTTCCCTGGGATCCTTGCAAGACACCCTTAACTAGTGTTCCCTGGGATCCTTGCAAGACACCCTGAACTAGTGTTCCCTGGGATCCTTGCAAGACACCCTGAACTAGTGTTCCCTGGGATCCTTGCAAGACACCCTGAACTAGTGTTCCCTGGGATCCTTGCAAGACACCCTGAACTAGTGTTCCCTGGGATCCTTGCAAGACACCCTGAAGTAGTGTTCCCTGGGATCCTTGCAAGACACCCTGAAGTAGTGTTCCCTGGGATCCTTGCAAGACACCCTGAAGTAGTGTTCTCTGGGATCCTTGCAAGACACCCTGAACTAGTGTTCCATGGGATCCTTGCAAGACACCCTGAAGTAGTGTTCCCTGGGATCCTTGCAAGACACCCTGAAGTAGTGTTCCCTGGGATCCTTGCAAGACACCCTGAACTAGCGTTCCCTGGGATCCTTGCAAGACACCCTGAAGTAGTGTTCTCTGGGATCCTTGCAAGACACCCTGAACTAGTGTTCCCTGGGATCCTTGCAAGACACCCTGAACTAGTGTTCCCTGGGATCCTTGCAAGACACCCTGAACTAGTGTTCCCTGGGATCCTTGCAAGACACCCTGAAGTAGTGTTCCCTGGGATCCTTGCAAGACACCCTGAACTAGTGTTCCCTGGGATCCTTGCAAGACACCCTGAAGTAGTGTTCCCTGGGATCCTTGCAAGACACCCTGAACTAGTGTTCCCTGGGATCCTTGCAAGACACCCTGAACTAGTGTTCCCTTGGATCCTTGCAAGACACCCTGAACTAGTGTTCCCTGGGATCCTTGCAAGACACCCTGAACTAGTGTTCCCTGGGATCCTTGCAAGACACCCTGAAGTAGTGTTCCCTGGGATCCTTGCAAGACACCCTGAACTAGTGTTCCCTGGGATCCTTGCAAGACACCCTGAAGTAGTGTTCCCTGGGATCCTTGCAAGACACCCTGAACTAGTGTTCCCTGGGATCCTTGCAAGACACCCTGAATTAGTGTTCCCTGGGATCCTTGCAAGACACCCTGAACTAGTGTTCCCTGGGATCCTTGCAAGACTTTCTGAAGTAGTGTTCCATGGGATCCTTGCAAGACACCCTGAACTAGTGTTCCCTGGGATCCTTGCAAGACACCCTGAATTAGTGTTCCCTGGGATCCTTGCAAGACACCCTGAACTAGTGTTCCCTGGGATCCTTGCAAGACACCCTGAAGTAGTGTTCCCTGGGATCCTTGCAAGACACCCTGAACTAGTGTTCCCTGGGATCCTTGCAAGACACCCTGAACTAGTGTTCCCTGGGATCCTTGCAAGACACCCTGAAGTAGTGTTCCCTGGGATCCTTGCAAGACACCCTTAACTAGTGTTCCCTGGGATCCTTGCAAGACACCCTGAACTAGTGTTCCCTGGGATCCTTGCAAGACACCCTGAACTAGTGTTCCCTGGGATCCTTGCAAGACACCCTGAACTAGTGTTCCCTGGGATCCTTGCAAGACACCCTGAACTAGTGTTCCCTGGGATCCTTGCAAGACACCCTGAAGTAGTGTTCCCTGGGATCCTTGCAAGACACCCTCAAGTAGTGTTCCCTGGGATCCTTGCAAGACACCCTGAAGTAGTGTTCTCTGGGATCCTTGCAAGACACCCTGAACTAGTGTTCCATGGGATCCTTGCAAGACACCCTGAAGTAGTGTTCCCTGGGATCCTTGCAAGACACCCTGAAGTAGTGTTCCCTGGGATCCTTGCAAGACACCCTGAACTAGCGTTCCCTGGGATCCTTGCAAGACACCCTGAAGTAGTGTTCTCTGGGATCCTTGCAAGACACCCTGAACTAGTGTTCCCTGGGATCCTTGCAAGACACCCTGAACTAGTGTTCCCTGGGATCCTTGCAAGACACCCTGAACTAGTGTTCCCTGGGATCCTTGCAAGACACCCTGAAGTAGTGTTCCCTGGGATCCTTGCAAGACACCCTGAACTAGTGTTCCCTGGGATCCTTGCAAGACACCCTGAAGTAGTGTTCCCTGGGATCCTTGCAAGACACCCTGAACTAGTGTTCCCTGGGATCCTTGCAAGACACCCTGAACTAGTGTTACCTGGGATCCTTGCAAGACACCCTGAACTAGTGTTCCCTGGGATCCTTGCAAGACACCCTGAACTAGTGTTCCCTGGGATCCTTGCAAGACACCCTGAACTAGTGTTCCCTGGGATCCTTGCAAGACACCCTGAAGTAGTGTTCCCTGGGATCCTTGCAAGACACCCTGAACTAGTGTTTCCTGGGATCCTTGCAAGACACCCTGAACTAGTGTTCCCTGGGATCCTTGCAAGACACCCTGAACTAGTGTTCCCTGGGATCCTTGCAAGACACCCTGAACTAGTGTTCCCTGGGATCCTTGCAAGACACCCTGAACTAGTGTTCCCTTGGATCCTTGCAAGACACCCTGAACTAGTGTTCCCTGGGATCCTTGCAAGACACCCTGAAGTAGTGTTCCCTGGGATCCTTGCAAGACACCCTGAACTAGTGTTCCCTGGGATCCTTGCAAGACACCCTGAACTAGTGTTCCCTGGGATCCTTGCAAGACACCCTGAACTAGTGTTCCCTGGGATCCTTGCAAGACACCCTGAACTAGTGTTCCCTGGGATCCTTGCAAGACACCCTGAACTAGTGTTCCCTGGGATCCTTGCAAGACACCCTGAAGTAGTGTTCCCTGGGATCCTTGCAAGACACCCTCAAGTAGTGTTCCCTGGGATCCTTGCAAGACACCCTGAAGTAGTGTTCTCTGGGATCCTTGCAAGACACCCTGAACTAGTGTTCCATGGGATCCTTGCAAGACACCCTGAAGTAGTGTTCCCTGGGATCCTTGCAAGACACCCTGAAGTAGTGTTCCCTGGGATCCTTGCAAGACACCCTGAACTAGCGTTCCCTGGGATCCTTGCAAGACACCCTGAAGTAGTGTTCTCTGGGATCCTTGCAAGACACCCTGAACTAGTGTTCCCTGGGATCCTTGCAAGACACCCTGAACTAGTGTTCCCTGGGATCCTTGCAAGACACCCTGAACTAGTGTTCCCTGGGATCCTTGCAAGACACCCTGAAGTAGTGTTCCCTGGGATCCTTGCAAGACACCCTGAACTAGTGTTCCCTGGGATCCTTGCAAGACACCCTGAAGTAGTGTTCCCTGGGATCCTTGCAAGACACCCTGAACTAGTGTTCCCTGGGATCCTTGCAAGACACCCTGAACTAGTGTTACCTGGGATCCTTGCAAGACACCCTGAACTAGTGTTCCCTGGGATCCTTGCAAGACACCCTGAACTAGTGTTCCCTGGGATCCTTGCAAGACACCCTGAACTAGTGTTCCCTGGGATCCTTGCAAGACACCCTGAAGTAGTGTTCCCTGGGATCCTTGCAAGACACCCTGAACTAGTGTTTCCTGGGATCCTTGCAAGACACCCTGAACTAGTGTTCCCTGGGATCCTTGCAAGACACCCTGAACTAGTGTTCCCTGGGATCCTTGCAAGACACCCTGAACTAGTGTTCCCTGGGATCCTTGCAAGACACCCTGAACTAGTGTTCCCTTGGATCCTTGCAAGACACCCTGAACTAGTGTTCCCTGGGATCCTTGCAAGACACCCTGAAGTAGTGTTCCCTGGGATCCTTGCAAGACACCCTGAACTAGTGTTCCCTGGGATCCTTGCAAGACACCCTGAACTAGTGTTCCCTGGGATCCTTGCAAGACACCCTGAACTAGTGTTCCCTGGGATCCTTGCAAGACACCCTGAACTAGTGTTCCCTGGGATCCTTGCAAGACACCCTGAAGTAGTGTTCCCTGGGATCCTTGCAAGACACCCTGAACTAGTGTTCCCTGGGATCCTTGCAAGACACCCTGAAGTAGTGTTCCCTGGGATCCTTGCAAGACACCCTGAACTAGTGTTCCCTGGGATCCTTGCAAGACACCCTGAACTAGTGTTCCCTTGGATCCTTGCAAAAAGTTTTCCAATAGTATTCCCAGGATCTTTACCTGGATCATACCTGGAGAGTGTTTAGAGGATCAACGCCCCGGCGACCTGGTCTTTAACCAGGCCTTATTGTGGATCAGGGCCTGATCAACCAGGCTATTACTGCTGTCCACACGTAAACTCACGTATGAACCACAGCCCGACTGGTCAGGTACTGATTAAATATAGGTGCCTGTCCAGTGCATTCTTAAAGACAGCCAAGGGTCTATAGGTAATCCCCCTTATGTGTGCTGGGAGGCAGTTGTGTTGTCTCTCAGTGTAATCGTGGCGTCCCTGCTTTTCATTGGAGAGATGTTGCATTTCCTGCCGAGTCCTTTGCTTTCGTAGGGAGTGATTTACGTGTGCAAATCTGGTACTCATCCTTCTAGGATTTTCCAAGTGTTTATTATTATGTATCTTTCTTGCTTGCATTCCAAGAAATATAAATCAAGGGACTTCAACCGTTCCCAATAATTTAGGTGCTCTATCGTACTTATGTGTGCCGTGAAGGTTCTCTGCACATTCTCCAGGTCAGCAATTTCGTCTGCCCTGTAAAGGGCCGTTAGTGTACAGCAGTATTCCAGCCTAGAGAACACAATGTATTTGAAAAGAATCATCATGGGCTTGTCATCCCTAGTTCTGATGGTTCTCAATATCCATCCAACCATTTTCATAACAGATATTGTAGATACGTAGTTGTGGTCTTTGAAAGTGAGATCCTCTGACATTATCACTCCCAGGTTCTTTACATTAGTTTTTCGCTCTATTGTGTGGTTTGAATATGATTTATACTCTGATACAGTTTTAATTTCCTCAGGTTTTCCATATCTGACATATTGAAAATTTTCTTCATTGAAATTCACATTGTTTTTCCGCTTGGAGTCTTGCAGTGTCCTCGATGGATGACACTGTCATGCGGATTCGGGTGTCATCTGCCTATATCAGATATGAGGATGAGGAACAGGATGGGAGCGAGTACTGTGCCTTGTGGAACAAAGCTTTTCACTGTAGCCGCCTCGGACTTCACTCTGTTTACTATTGCATATTGTGTTATATTTCTTAGGAAGCTATAGATCCATCTACCAACTTTTCCTTTATCACGCACTTTGTGTGTTATTACACCATGGTCACACTTGTCTAAGGCTTTCGCAAAGTCTGTGTATACTACATCTTTATTTTTATCCTCTAGAGCATCCAGGACCTTGTCATAGTGGTCCAGTAGTTCGAGAGGCAGAAGCGACCTCATCTAAACCCATGTTGCCCTGGGTTGTGTAACTGATGGGTATCTAGTGGCGATCTTACTTCTTCCTTGCAAGAAGTCCTGAGGTAGTGTTCCCAGGATCCTTGCAAGAAGTCCTGAGGTAGTGTTCCCAGGATCATTACAAGAAGTCCTGAGGTAGTGTTCCCAGGATCCTTGCAAGAAGTCCTGAATTAGTGTTCCCAGGATCCCTGCAAGAAGTCCTGAAGTAGTGTTCCCAGGATCCTTGCAAGAAGTCCTGAAGTAGTGTTCCCAGGATCCTTGCAAGAAGTCCTGAATTAGTGTTCCCAGGATCCCTGCAAGAAGTCCTGAAGTAGTGTTCCCAGGATCCCTGCAAGAAGTCCTGAAGTAGTGTTCCCTAGGATCCTTGGTATAAATACTAAAACTATGTTCCCTAGGATCCTTGCAATGAATTTCGATATAGTGTTCCCTTAGAACCTTTCAGGAAATATTGAAATCTTGTCAGCTACGTTCTTTATAGGCCTTAGACCCCTCAGGTAAGGTTCCTTAATGTTGGTGAGGGGCTCGTGATTTAGGGAATTGGATCTGTGCTCCAGTTCCCCGAATTAAGCATGAATGCCTTCCACATCCCCCCCCCCGACGCTGTATAATCCAACGGGTTTAGTGCTTCCCCTTGATTATAATAATAATAATAATGTAGGCCTTAGAGGCCCGACACGTGTAAAGAGGAGAATTATGTTAAATAATCGAAACAATACGAAAAAAATACAGAAGAATAGTGCATAAATGTGGCTATATGATGGTACAATCTTTGTTTCTATCATTTATATAAATGTTTTCATAACTCTTTTGTTGTTATATACAAAGACGCCACCAAAATGGCACACTGACACACAGTGACTTATTTTTGTTGTATATCTACTGATGTTCATTGAATATTATTAATTTTGTGTCAGTCTTGTAG